>NC_081556.1:31551402-31717970 GCF_963082655.1 Stomoxys calcitrans | reverse complement strand
GGGTTGGTTATAGTAGTCCTTGTCGGTTATATGTTGCTGATATCAAATAAATTTAGTTCAGTTTAAAGCCTAGTACTTACTTCATTCGCACGAAAACTGTCTATAAATTGGTTGCGAAACATGTCGTATTCGATTAGACAACAAAACACCTATAAAAGTCAGTAAATACCTTGAAACAGAGTTGCTGGTGACCCAGTTTGGGAGTAATTAATTGAATCGAAATTTGTGTTGGCGCAGCGCCTTGTCGCTGGTATTTTGCTCACAGAGCTAAGCACCATTTCTACGGAGTGTGTTCGCATTTTCGTAGACACCTTTTTTTACAGTGCGCTTTGACAGTTGTTTGGGCGAAAATCGCAGTCAGGACTAGGCTTAAGGGATTAAATTGCAGTAGGGGTGAAAGTAGTTTTTGGAATAGAGTTCCTAAACAGTAGTTAATCTTTTAGACTAAATTTCTATAACCTATAGAAATATTTTATAAAAAAATTATTTTATGAAATTTTTGGAAGATTTTTTATTTACGTTTGTTAGCAACAAGTAGTGATTTGGCGAAGAAAACGAGAAGAAAAGAGGTAAGAACCAGATCAATTAGGTTGCCATATGGATAGCAATGCTATTTGCACCCTAACGGTTGTTTGAAGAGCATTTTTATATCCTCCACCATAGGATGGGGTATACTAATTTCATCATTCTGTTTGTAACTCCTCGAAATATTCGTCTCAGACTTCATAAAGTGTATACATTCTTGAACGTAATGACATTTTATGTCGATCTAGCCATGTCCGTCCCTCCGTGTGTTTGCCGAAAGCACAATAACTTTTGAAGGAGTAAAGCTAGCCGCTTGAAATTTTTCACAAATAATTCTTATTAGTGTAGGTCGGTTGGGATTGTAAATGGATCAAATCGGTCCATGTTTTGATATAGCTGCCATATTAACCGATCTTGGGTCTTGGCTTCTTAAACCTCTAGAGGGCGCAGTTCTCGTCCGATTTGACTGTAATTTTGCACGTAGTGTTTTGATATTACTTCCAATATCTGTGCTAAGTATGGTTGAAATCGGTCCATAACCTGATATAGCTGCCATATAAACCGATCTTGGGTCTTGACTTCTTGAGCTTTTGGAAGGCGCAATTCTTACCCGATTTGCCTGTAATTTTGCACGTGGTGTTTTGGTATCACTTCCAACATTGGTGCGGTATTGGTGTATGGTTCAAATCCGTCCATAACCTGGTATAGGTGTCATATAAACCGATCTGGGATCATGATTTCTTGAGCCTCTAGAGGGCGCAATTCTCAACCGAATTGGCTGAAATTTTGCATGATGTGTTTTGATATCACTTTCAACAACTGTGTTAAGTATGGTGAAAATCGGTACATAACCTGATATAGCTGCCATATAAACCGATCTGGGATTTTGACTTCTTGAGCCTCTAGAGAGAGCAATTATAATCCGATTTGGCTGAAATTTTGTACAGCGACTTCTCCCATGGCCTTCAACAGACGTGTCCAATATGGTCTGAATCGATCTTTAGCTTGATACAGCTACCATATAAACCGACCTCCCGATTTTGCTTCTTGAGCCGCAAATCGGACTTGTTTTCTTTTATCCTTTCCTTTGTTTATCTAAAAAGAGACACTGGGAAAATAGCGATCCATGGTGGAGGGTATATAAGATTCGGCCCGGCCGAACTTAGCACGCTTTTACTTGTTTTTGTCAAAGGAAAACTAAAGAGTGCTTGCAACATGTTGAAAAATGTTGACGAAACTGAAACGTCTTAGCAACAAGTTGTATTTTGGTTTAGAAAGAGAGAAGAAAAGAGGTAAGTACCAAGTCAATTAAGTTGTCAATGTTGTTGGCAATGTTTTTTGCAGCCGAACAGCTGTTTGAAGAGCACTCTTTTTATATACCAACACCAAAGGAAAGGGGTTAATATTTTCAATGTTGCTACTAAGGGTAGTTTCAGTTTAGTCAAATATTTGACCCAATGTGTTTTATCATTTTTGCCCAAAATATGTCAAATTCGTACATTGTTGAATTTCATTCATTATTGAAACATTTATTTGACACATTTTGTTTGTCCAAAATTAAATCAAATAGCGTCCCACCGGGTCGAATCTTAGGAACCCACCACCATGGATTCTGTGAAAAATTCATTCAAAATAAATTCAGTTGAAGGGCATAACAAACAGATTAAAGATTGATTTGGACCGTGCTAGGCACAGTTGTTGAAAATCATAACAAACCAATACATGCAAAATTTCAGCCAAATCGGACAAAAATTGCGGCTTCCAAGGGCTCAAGAAGTCAAATTGTGAGATCGGTTTATTTGGGAGCTACATCAGTTTATAGACAGATTTGAAACGCAATTGGCACAGTTGTTGGAAGTCGTAGCGAAACACCGCATGCAAAATTTCAGCTAAATCGGATAAAAATTGCGGCTTGTAGGGGTTCAAGAAGTCAAATCGGGAGATCAGTTTATATGGGAACTATATCAGGTTATGAACCGATTTGGACCATACTTGGCACAGTTGTTAGATATCATAACAAAATTCTTCGTGCAAAATTTCATTCAAATCGGATAAGAATTGCGCCCTATAGTGGCTCAAGAAGTCAAGATTCAAGATCGGTTTATATAGCGGCTATATTAGGTTATTGACCGATTTTAACCATACTTAGCACAGTTGTTGGAAGTCATAGCGAAACACGTCGTGCCAAATTTCATTCCAATCGGATAAGAATTGCGCCCTCTAGATGCTCAAGAATTCAAGACCCAAGATCGGTTTATATGTCGGCTATATTAGGTTATGGACCGATTTAAACCATACTTAGCACAGTTGTTGGAAGTCAAAGCGAAACACGTCGTGCCAAATTTCATTCCAATCGGATAAGAATTGCGCCCTCTAGTGGCTCAAGAACTCAAGACCCTAAATCGGTTTATATGGCAGCTATATCAGGTTATGGACCGATTTGAACCATACTTGACACAGTTGTTGGATATCATAACCAAACACGTCGTGCCAATTTCATTCCAATCGGATAAGAATTGCGCCTTGTAGAGTCTCAAGAAGTCAAGACCCAAGATCGGTTTATATGGCAGCTATATCAAAACATGGACCGATATGGCCCATTTTCAATCCCAAGCGACCTACACTAATAAGAAGAATTTGTGGAAAATTTCAGGACGGACAGACAGACGGACGGACATGGCTAGATTGACATAAAATGTCACGACGATCAAGAATATATATACTTTATGGGATCTCAGACGATTATTTCGAGTAGTTACAAACAGAATGACGAAATAAATATACCCCCATCCTATGGCGCTAGGTATAACAAGTAAAAGCGTGCTAAGTTCGGCCGGGCCGAATCTTATATACCCTCCACCATGGATCGCATTTGTCGAGTTCTTTTCCCGGCATCTCTTCTTAGGCAAAAAAGGATATAAGAAAAGAGTTGCTCTGCTATTAAAACGATATCAAGATATGGTCCGGTTCGGACCACAATTAAATTATATGTTGGAGACCTGTGTAAAATTTCAGCCAATTCGTATAAGAATTGCGCCCATTGGGGCTCACGAAGTAAAATAGAGAGAACGATTTATATGGGATCTGTATCGGGCTATAGACCGATTCAGACCATAATAAACACGTTTGTTGATGGTCATGAGAGGATCCATCGTACAAAATTTCAGGCATATCGGATAATAATTCCGACCTCTAGGGGTCAAGAAGTCAAGATCCCAGATCGGTTTATATGGCAGCTATATCAGGTTATGAACCGATTTGAACCTTATTTGACACAGTTGTTGAAAGTAAAAATAAAATACGTCATGCAAAATTTCAGCCAAATCGGATAGGAATTGCGGCCTCTAGAAGCTCAAGAAGTCAAATCCCCAGATCTGTTTATATGACAGCTATATCAGGTTATGGACCGATTTCAACCATACTTGGCACAGTTGTTGGATATCATAACAAAACACGTCGTGCGAAATTCCATTCCAATCGGATTAGAATTGCGCCCTCTAGAGGGTCAAGAAGTCAAGACCCAAGATCGGTTTATATGGCAGCTATATCAGGTTATGGACCGATTTGAACCATACTTGGCACTGTTGTTGGATATAATAACAAAACACGTCGTGCAAAATTTCATTTCAATCGGATAAGAATTGCGCACTCTAGAGGCTCAAGAAGTCAAGACCCAAGATCGGTTTATATGGCAGCTATATCAGGTTATGGACCGATTTGAACCATATTTGGCACAGTTATTGGATATCATAACAAAACACGTCGTTCAAAATTTCATCCCAATCGGATAAGAATTGCGCACTCTAGAGGCTCAAGAAGTCAAGACCCAAGATCGGGTTATATGGCAGCTATATCAAAACATGGACCGATATGGCCCATTAACAATACCAACCGACCTACACTAATAAGAAGTATTTGTGCAAAATTTCAAGCGGGTAGCTTTACTCCTTCGGAAGTTAGCGTGCTTTCGACAGACAGACGGACGGACGGACGGACAGACGGACGGACATGGCTAGATCGACATAAAATGTCACGACGATCAAGAATATATATACTTTATGGGGTCTCAGACGAATATTTCGAGTAGTTACAAACAGAATGACGAAATTAGTATACCCCCCATCTTATGGTGGAGGGTATAAAAATCATAAGTTTTTAACTTTCATTGTATGCTCTTGCTCTCCCTCGTTTAAAGTACTTTCGCTGAGTTGGGCGATTTTAACTCAGGTGCTGATATTGTCGTTGTAACATAAAAAGACAGATATGTTGTGTTGCCACAGCTCAAATGTTGCACTCAGCTATATTGACAGGCCGATAACAGTGTTTTGGTCTGAGATATGTTGATTGGCTATAAAATTTGTTGTGGTGTATTTTGCATGGATAAATGTTGCAAAGGTAAAGCTTTGGCAACATCTTACTCTTGGGCAATTAACAACATGTTGTCTATGATCACTAAACATCCGGAAGCAACATTACTCAGCGTATGAACATGAACATGAACATATAGGCTATATCGGTTCAGATTTAGATATAGCTCCCATACAAACCGATTCGATTTCTTGAGCCCCTGGAAGCCGCAATTTTTTTCCGATTTTGCTGAAATTTTGTCTTCATCAAACGTAACTGCTGCTGTCCAGTCGTATGTGGAATCGTGGAGCCTGAAGAAACCGCTCCACTAGTCAAGGTCTCCGTAGTTGACAACATGCTACGGCCTGATACCACAATCGCAGCTTTTGGGTCTTTGGAGTCCATTGGGTCTTTGGAGTCCCGGGCTCTAGATCCGCCGTTCTGCTGGAAACAGACACAGATCATCAACCGCCTAATGGATAACACTATCAAAGCTATCCTTAAATAATTTAAGTCTTTTCCGATAATAACTACCTATTATAAATAAAGAAAATTCTTGGGAAGCGAAATAACAAAACGTCCGCTCAACTCAACTGTTCAAGCAAGTATTCGCAGTTCTGCGCGTTGCTTTTGTTGGATTTGTGTGTAGAGTTGCATTTTTGCAACGCTGAGCTAAAAAAGCATTCTGTTTCAGCTTTTTTGTCTGCACATGTATCGCTTGGTGTCGCAAGCCGATTTAATCAAGATCTGACGAATCTAAGCTTCCCGTGATAATGGTGAACGCCACACAAGTCGGGGGCTAAAAGTTCCAGCTTTCCCTTATCGGCCGGGTATTTGCCATTTACTTTTTATACCCACCACCGAAGGATGGGGGTATATTCATTTTGTCATTCCGTTTGCAACACAACGAAATATCCATTTCCGACCCTATAAAGTATATATATTCTTGATCAGCGTAAAAATCTAAGACGATCTAGCCATGTCCGTCCGTCTGTCCGTCTGTCCGTCTGTCTGTTGAAATCATGCTACAGTCTTTAAAAATAGAGATATTGAGCTGAAATTTTGCACAGATTCTTTTTTTGTCTATAAGCAGGTTAAGTTCGAAGATGGGCCAAATCGGACTATATCTAGATATAGCCCCCATATAGACCGATCCTCCGATTTAGGGTCTTAGGCCCATAAAAGCCACATTTATTATCCGATTTTGTTGAAATTTGAGACTGAGTTGTGTTATGCCCCCTAACATCCTCCGTCAATTTAACTCAGATCGGTCCAGATTTGGATATAGCTGCCATATAGACCGATCATCCGAATTAGGGTCTTAGGCTCATAAAAGCCACATTTATTATCCGATTCTGCTGAAATTTGGGACAGTGAGTTATCTTAGCCCCTTCGACATCCTTCGTCAATTTGGCTCAGATCGGTCCAGATTTGGATATAGCTGCCATATAGACCGATCCTCCGATTTAGGGTCTTAGACCAATAAAAGCCACATTTATTATCCGATTTTGCTGAAATTTGGGACAGTGAGTTGTCTTAGGCCCTTCGACATCCTTTGTCAATTTGGCTCAGATCGGTTCAGATTTGGATATAGCTGCTATATAGACCGATCTCTCGATTTGAGGTTTTGAGCCCATAAAAGGCGCATTTACTGTCCGATGTTGCCGAAATTTGGGACGGTGAGTTGTGATAAAACTTTCGATATTATTTTTCAATTTGGCTCAGATCGGTCCAGATTTGGATATAGCTGCAATATAGACCAATCTCTTGATTTAAGGTTTTGGGGCCATAAAGGGCGCATTTATTGCCCGATTTCGCCGAAATTTGGGACAGTGAGTTGTGTTAAGCTCTTCGACATTTATCTGCAACTTGGTCGAAATCGGTCCAGATTTGGATATAGCTGCCATATAGACCTATATCTTGATGAAAAGCCTTGGCCCAATAAAAGGCGCAGTTATAATCCGATTTCACTGAAATTTGACACAGTGACGTATGTTAGGTTTTTCGACATCCGGGTCGTTTATGGTTCCAAATCGGAACATATTTCGATATAGCTGCTATGGGTCATAAGGTATGCATTTTTCCCCGGATTTGACGAAAGGTGGTTTACATATATACCCGAGGTGGTGGGTATCCAAAGTTCGGCCCGGCCGAACTTAACGCCTTTTTACTTGTTTAAAATAACAAAAGGGCAATTCGTAAGGTCCAATTGTGCACCACAGCCGTTAACGGTTACAATTCTTCGAAGGTCGTCTTTGAAGAAAAATGAACCGACGATGTCATCAGGAAAACGTCTTCTAGTTCCTACCGTTGAACCATCCAGATGGCTTTAAAAAGCCCAACAACTCGCAAATGTTCACATCCACTAAATCAGACAGGTTCTCAAAGAAATGATAACCTTAATTGGAACTCCTTCTAACTGCCAGTGCGGGACTCACACACACAGACGGTGTTCTACAGTCTCTTCTTCGAAGTGAGGATCTTCTTCGATGTCCTCACTGCTTCTGCAAATATCGTCGTTGGCAACCTTCAGTCTGTCAGCGTGTTTTCCGATTAGGCAGTGACCTATCATGACGGACACAATGTCTGAGACGTCTGTCCTTGGCAGTGACAGTAAAGCGGTAGACCTCTTCAAGTCTAGATTAGGCCACATAGTTTTGCAATGCTCACAGCCCGCTCTTTGTGACCATCTGTCATTCGTTGTCCTTCGGGCCTGGTCCTGAAAACTTTGCTTACATGTCGCTAGAAGCATACCCATAGATTCCAGTTTCCTTGGAATGTGTAGGGTAATTCAATTTCCCGCAAGCTCGTCTGCTTTAGAATTCCCTGGGATATCTCTGTGGCCCGGCACCCAGAAAAGGTGAATTTTGAACTGTTCAGCCATCTCGTTGAGAGATCTGCGACAGTCGAGTCGACATTCTCCAGGGATTTAATGGCTGCCTGGCTGTCTGAGATGATATTTATGCCAAACGTCGTAATGACATTACATCTTAGCTATTCCACCACTTCCTTAATTGCAAGGATCTCCACTTGATACACACTGCAGTGGTCGGGTAACCCTTTCGATATGACCAGTTCTAGATCTTTAGAGTACACCCAAAGCCCACCTGGTCGTTTAGTTTGGAACCATCCTTACAGAAATCTATGTAACTTCTGTTACCAGGGATATCGTAGTTCCAATCGGTTCTATCAGGAATAGGTGTACAATACTTTTTATCAAAAGGCGACTCAGAGTGTAATCCACACTGGCTGGAACATCGGATATTGTATCAAGGATAACACATTGTCCGTAGCCACCACATGACCAAAGAGAAAGCTCCCTTAACCTCACTGCAGTGGTCACTGCAATTTGTCTAGCCACAATGTCCAGAGGCATTAGATGTAGCATTAAATTCAGTGCATCAGATGGTGTCGTCCTTTGTGCGGCTGCACAAACAAGCCATCCTTTGGATCCGGTTGACTTTTAAACAGTAGGTGAACTTTTGAAACGCCGTCCACCAGACCACAACACCATAGAGCATTATAGGTCTGACAGTATATACCCAATGCATAACGCGCGGTCTAACCCCCCAACTTTTGGCAATGGCTTTCTTGCAGGTGTATAGAGCAAGAGTGGCCTATCTTGCCCTTTCAAAATTTTTTGAATTTGAAGTTCAATTTCTTGTCCAGCAAAACACCCAGGTGTAAATGGAACATTCTGTAAATGGAACATTCTGTAAACGGAACATTCTCTCCACCCAAGGGTATAGGTGCCACTGTAGGCAATTTGTTTCTCTGCCACTGTAGGCAACTTGTATATGCTTCTGTCTTGTACTGATTTTTTTTTTTTTTTTGGGATGCACCGGTAACTCTTGTACGGCATGTGGCTGTTCTTCACTGCAGATGCAACAGTTTTGCTTTTCATAACCTCCACCATAGGATGGGGGGATGCTGTCGAAAGCACGATAACTTTCGAAGGAGTAGAGCTAAACGCTTGAAATTTTGCACTATTACTTCTTATTAGTGTAGGTCGGTTGGGATTGTAAATGGGCCAAATCGGTTTATGTTTCGATATAGCTGTCACATAAACCGATCTGGGGTCTTGACTTTTTGAGCCACTAGAGGGTGCAATTCTCATCCGATTTGGCTGAAAATTTCCATGAAGTTGTTTGTTATGACTTCCAACAACTGTGCTGAGTATGGTTTAAATCGGTCCGTAACCTGATATAGCTGTCATGTAAACCGATCTGGGGTCTTGATTTCTTGAGCCACTAGAGGGCGCAATTTTTATCTGATTTGGCTGAAATTTTGCATGAAGTGTTTTGTTATGACTTCCACCAACTGTGCTAATTTTGGTTAAAATCTGTCCATAGACTGATATAGCTGCCATATAAACCGATCTTGGGTCTTGACTTCTTGAACCACTAGAGGGCGCAATTTTTATCCGATTTGGCTGAAATTTTGCATGAAGTGTTTTGTTGTGAATTCCACCAACTGTGCCAAATATGGCTTAAATCTGTCTATAATCCGAAATAGCTGCGGTATGAACCGATCTGGGATCTTGAGTTCTGGAGCTAATAGAGGACGCAATTCTTATCCGATTTTGCTGAATTTTAGCATGAAGTATTTTGTTGTTAATTCCAACATCTGCAATAAATATGTTCTAAATCGATACATAACCTGATATAGCTGCCATATAAACCGATCTGGGATCTTAACTTCTTGAGTCTACAGGGCGCAATTCTCATCCGATTTGGATGACATTTTGTACAACGGCTTCTCCCATGACCTTCAACATAGGTGTCCAATATGGTCTCAATCGATCTATAGCCTGATACAGCTCCCATACAAACCCATCTCCCAAATATGCTTCTTGTGCCCCTACCAGGCGCTATTCTTATCCGAATGGACTGAAATATTACCCAATGACTTCTTCAACACATGTTAATAACAAATTTCAACAATTTGCATTTGTTGCTCGTTTGTGAGTTCCTCCATGATGAAGTGGCAGAGTATATTGAACACTTTTCACTCTCACAGAAGATGTTTGGGTACAATTATCAACCAGTATTGCCATTCTGAGAAAACTAACGCATAACAATGACCCTCTATATAGTTTGTAGGGCATCTGATCAACATATGGATGAGTAACAAACGGGTATACTAAGTGAGTATACCCTGCAGCCTACGATAAAGGATCCGTCCTGTCGGTAATTTTTTACATTTGCTTCAATAGTTTTCTAGCCATTGGAGTCTTTTATCTTCCAAATAGCCTTCAAAGGCTTCAAATCATTTATCTTTACCATTAGTTACATCGTTATTTTGCTTAGCGTATTCGTTCGATTCTATGACTTCCAATCAAAATATCTTGAAAAGGGAAAATTCACTCACAAGAATCTTAGATAATATGAAAATTCTGAGAATTTTGTTTTCCCTTTGGCAGTTTCTGCTTTCAAACCAAAATCTTTACAACTGCCAATATTGATGACCAATCCATTTGTGAAATGGAAGTCAATTTAATTTATTTTTACTTCGTGCATTAACGGAAGCATTCGTTCGCTCAATCACAATCAAATAACTTTCTTAATCCTTTGGTTATGTAAACAACAAATCTAATACCCTTTATGGCTGCATCCATCCCTTTTCTGTTACTATTTTCTATTACACAGATGACATACCCTCAATAGAAAAATACATACGTTACAAAAAAAAAATAAAATTAAAAACCAAACTGGGAGCCAACACAGAGAAAAAATGTTATTAACAAGAAAATAAGGATGAGTAGCCTGATAATCATGATTAAAACGTTGCCAGGAAGCAAAAATACAAAACAAAAACACCAACACACATATAGTGTGTGTGAAGCAACTGCTGATGTTGATTCGTGATGTGTGTTGCTGAATACGGACACGGGAATGTGGCAAAAAGGACTATGGGCATTACAAACAACAATGATGTCGGCAGCCGCTTTGGTATGGCAGTGATGGCTGGTTGATGGTTTCAATAGTGGCAGATTTAAATTGTTGCCATTACACTTTGACACACTCTCGCTTAGGCAAACACATATCAGCGATAACAGTCACAAACCAAGAAACAACAACTTTGGGGGGGGGGGGAACAAAAACAATACAGGGTTCGGCTAAGACGAATTTGGTATACCCAACGACAAAGACTAACGACCTTATTCATAGTGGTCGCATCGGGTGTTAAAAATCTTATCAAGCAACCCATAGGTACCTGCTGCCTTGTTATTATACCCACCACCATAGAATGGGGATATACTAATTTAGTCATTCCGTTTGTAAGACCTCAAAATATTGATCTAGGACCCCATAAAGTATATATATTCTTGATCGTCTTGACATCCTGAGTCAATCTAGCCATGTCCATCCGTCCGTCTGTCGCAATGACGATAGCGGTCGATCGCGTAAAGCTAGCCACTTGAAATTTTGCACAAATACCAACGAGGTTCTGTTGTTGTAGCCGTTTATTGTGTTCTATCTTTCGTCTGCTTGATTCTGTTGAGTGTCAAGACCCAGGAACTCTGCGACTAAGATGGGGTGAGTCCACATGGATCTGGGTCTGAGTCGAGTGGGTCTGGCCGGACAGTTAAACAGGTGAAATGTATCGTGCTGTCCCTGATTACAATCGGGATATACATCTTGCTCATCGGCATCAATCCTTGCTCTGTAGGAGTTGAGGCGGCTGCATCTGCCTGAACGTAATTGTACCAGAACTCCTCTGGTTTGCCGGGGGAGTTCGATTTCTTCAGGTGCAATGGTAGGCGGTCGTTCCCCAATGACTACATTCACCCGGTAGCCAATTACCGCATCGGCTACCGTGTCTGCATGAATGTTGTTTAGACCCGCTTTATATGCCGCTTGATCTAGAGGTTCTCTCTTGTAGCGCTGAACCTCATGCTCCAGATCATGTAGAGCTAAGGCTTTTGGGCGGTGGATATCTATCCACAAGGTGATGGTTTAAATGGTCTCTGCGATAACAGCCCAAAAGGTATTGCTTGGACATCATGTAGTTATGTCTTCGCACTGGTAGGATCTTCGTCTCCTGTCTCCTAAGCTCCACATGAGAGCTTAGGAGACAGCCCGTCGCAGTTCGGAGGGCGGCATTCTGACAGATCTGAATATTATTGCACTGCGTGTCACAAAGTTGAAGAGACCACACTGGCGCTGCATAACTTACAACAGACCGGCCAATTGCTTTGTATATGGTCAACAAGGTTTCTTTGTCTGCATTCCAAGTGCTCCCGGCAAGTGACTGGAGGACCTTGTTTCTACTTTTGACCTTATCGCAGATTGCTGTGGCATGTGGGGAGAATGTGTAAGAGCTGTCAAATGTGACGCCAAGTATTTGGGACACTTGATGGTTAGAATCGTTTCTCCATCGACCATCACAGTCAGGTCAGTGTTCACCTCACGCGTATTTGTAGTGAACAATGTGGCTGAAGATTTGGTGGCGGATATCTTCAGATTTCTTGCAGCCAAATATGAGACAAGCTCGTTGAGGTAGAACTTCAACCTATCAATGGGTGGGGGGCCTGATGCCATGATCGTACAATCGTCTGCATATGATACGATCTCTATGCCATCTGGAGGGGGTGGAATGGAGTTAGAGGTAGAGGTTAAACAGTGCCGGAGATATCATGCTGCCTTGAGGAACTCCCTGTTTCACTCTACGGTGCTTCGACTTCTTATCCCTAACTTCCACAAATGTCTGGCGACCACACAGATTATTCGAGACCCAGCGTTTCAGGCCTAGCTGGAGGGACGTGTTGGCGATGTCCTCAAATAATTTGGCAATGCCATCGATAGGTCCAGTACCACGAGGACAGTCCTATCACATGGCCTGGGCTGATTGAAACCACGACAAATGCGGTGATGGCATGCAAAGCTGTTGTTGTGCTGTGCAGTTTTCGAAATTCATGTTGATGCTCGCCGAATGGAAATTCTCCTACGAGGCTCGGGAGGAGTAATGCCTCAATCGTCTTTGCCACTGGTGAGAGAATGAAGATCGGTCTGTACGACTCTCCCAAATTCGGGTCTTTTCCAGGTTTCAGTAGCGGTATCACTCTGCCCATTTTCCAAACATCGGGAACTATAAGAGGTACTCAACTCCTGGTGAATTCAGATTCTTCAACATCAATGTAGAGATTCCGTCGGGGCCCAACGCCTTAGATGATTTGGCGCCACGGATGACATTCGTAACTTCGCCCTCGGTAAATTGTGATGGCTTTTCTTCGGCTAGGAGATCACGAATACGGCGAATGGCTCTCCTCCTTGCTCTGTCTCTCTTTCGGGATGCACAATAAATTGACGGTTGAACAAACTGGCGCATCTCTTCGGATCAGTCACGGTTATTTCGCCAAAAGTGACTGAGTTCCTGTCATCCGGGGTTCGAGAGTGACTTAACAGTAGACCACAGTTTGCCAACACCGGTGCCTAAGTTACATTGCTACAAGTGTTCCACCCAAAAATTCCGCTTATGTTCGTTGACCATCCTGTTTATTTCCAGAAGCTCGCTGATTCTGGGGTTAGTGGGGTCCATACCACGAACCCCCTCACGCTCGTCTGCGAGTACCACTGCTAGTGCCCGGATATTGGGCCGCACTTGGGGTATTCGACCGGCTAATATAAAGCGAGCGGCTGCTGCTTTAATAATGTCTCGGAATTTCCTCTCGGCCACTGGCACATCAGAGGGGGGTGGCAGTTCACTAAAGCGGCGATTGGCATACTCTCTGAAGCCCAATCGGCCTTCTTATGATTGATAAAAGTCCGACGCTCAGAGGTTATGAAGTCGGGTGGTCGATCTATGGTGAGAATTATGGGGAGGTGGAGGGGAGAGATGACGGCTTGCCAGGATACGTCACTCAGGAGATCAGGGGATGCAATGTAGATGTCTGACGAGCTGCTGCACCTCTTCGTAATCCTAGTGGGGGCATCCTCTTTTACCTTGCAAAATGTGGAGCTTTCAATCTGCTCTGCCAAAGCTATGCCACGCTGGTCGTTACCTAGGGGAGAATGCCATGACGTGTGATGCGCATTAAAGTCCCCTAGAACCAGACGATTATGGCCAGATAGCAACCCACTTATGTCGGGATTCTAAGCCTATTCAGCTTTGTCTCCTGGATCGCTGCGACCAATATGCTCTTCCGACTCATAAAGTCCACAAACTCAACAATCTTGCCACGAAATCCGTTGCAGTTTAACTGCAAAAACGATACACCTTCCGGTATTCGATGTAGGTCGTTGGGGATGGCAAATGGGTCATATCGGTTCAGATTTGGATATAGCTCCCATATAAACCAATCTCCCGATTTGACTTCTTGAGCTCCTGGAAGCCACAATTTTTGTTCGATTTGGCTGAAATTTCGCACAAAGTGTTTTATTATGACTTTCAACGACTGCGCCGAGTAAGGCCTAAATCGGTCAAGAACCTGATATAGCTCCCATATAAACCCATCTCCAGATTTGACTTCTTGAGCTCCAGGAAGCCGCAATGTTTCTCCCATTTGGCTGACATTTTGCATGTAATATTCTGTTATGACTTCCAACGACTGCGCCGAGTAAGGCCTAAATCGGTCAAGAACCTGATATAGCTCCCATATAAACAGATCTTCTGATTTGACTTCTTGAGCCCCTGGAAGCCACAATTTTTGTTCGATTTGGCTGAAATTTCGCACAAAGTGTTCTTTTACGACTTCCAACGACTGCGCCGAGTAAAGTCCAAATCGGTCAACAACCTGATATAGCTCCCATATAAACCGATCTCCCGATTTGATATCTTGAGCCAGTGAAAGCTGCAATTTTTGTCCGATTTGGCTGCAATTTTGCACATGGTGTTCCGTTATGATTTTCATCATCTGTGTTACGTACTGTTCAAATCGGTCAAGAACCTGATATAGCTCCCATATAAACCGATCTCCCGATTTGACTTCTTAAGCCAGTGGAAGCCGCAATTTTTGTCGCATTTAGCTGAAATTTTGCATATAATGTTCTGTTATGACTCCCAACAACTGGGCCAAATACTATCTACATCGGTCATATAAACCGATCTGCCGAATTTACTTCTTGAGCCCTTACAAGCCAATTTTATCCGATTTGGCTAAAATTTTGAATTTGAGGCTGGAGTCAAAGTCGGAGTCGAACCTTTTAGCCGAAGTCGACGTTCGTTTTGGAGTTGAGCTCTCCGACTCCCATTTAATAATCCTACTTCGACAACTGAATACTTCCATAGGTAGCAAATGTTACGACCAAGTGCATAGACCCCCGCTCCTAAGTTTGAGGATAGAAAAACGAATCATTTATACCGAAATGAAAGAAAAAATAAAAACCTATATTTTAGAGACACCGACACTGAAGTAGCAAACAACAACAAAAACAACCACAACAAAAATTTACACAAAAGTAGCTTAAGGGTTTTTAGAAAGAAACAAATAAAAACACAAATATACTTGAAACACACCAAACAACCATTCATTCACTCATCCATCCATCCATTTAAATCGTCCAACCTCTTACTTTTTCCCATCACCCCACATGAAAAAAAAGTCGCACAGAAAGCAAGCGGCAAACCATTCATGCGTTCCATCCATGTGTCTGTCCGTCCAGTCGTCCATGCGTTTATTTGTCCTAAATCGGTGAGACCATGCACCCAACAACCAAGCCAAACAACCCACCAACCATTTGCGGCAGCCAACCCTTTATCAACCTCTCGCTCTCTTTATTTTGTGAATAACATAAGAGTGAATTTGTTTTCATTTTTTCGGTTTTTGTGCGAAATACAAAATACGTTCGAGGCAGGACTAATAAATGGGGAAAAAACCCCGAGTCAAGAGGAAATTTCCGTTATATCAATGAGTGTTGTCCGATTCAAGTCTTAGCTGAATGATAAAGAACCTCCCTTTTTCAAGCCCTGTACAAACGGCATGCCGCAAGGTCCACTTATGGAGTTGCCAGACTGTTACCGGCCGTATTCCCAATTGGAGATTTGATCTCACTACTTTGTCATTTACTGACGACCTTACTCTGTGTACCAGTCAGCACGATTACCGGCCTAGCTGACCTTTATTTCCTGTGGGTCAAAACATTTTTTGTGTGAATGAAATTTTCCAAGTGACACCTCAGGACAAACGACACACAGATATACACTTTTAAGATCAAGGTCATAAAAAAGTTTTGCTAAGGATCTGAAGGGAAATCTAGTCTTTCAATATAGTGTTTAAAGAAGCTGGCAACTCCTGTTCAATTTTGTAGACCAAAATATTGGTCTTTTTGGCAGCTATATCCAAATATAGACCAATATGAACCATGAACAAAGCGAATGTCAAAATCCTAACAGAAGTCACGGTGTAAAATTTCAGCAAAATCAGAAGATAAATGCGTCTTTCATGGGGCAAAGACTTTAAATCGAGAGATTGGTCTATATGGCAGCTATATCCAAATCTGGACCGATCTGGCGCAAAACTAAACAAGTAAAAGCGTGCTAAGTTCGGCCGGGCCGAATCTTATATACCCTCCACCATGGATCGCATTTGTCGAGTTCTTTTCCCGGCATCTCTTCTTAGGCAAAAAATGATATAAGAAAAGATTTGCTCAGCTAATAGAGCGATAACAACATATGGTCCGGTTTGGACCACAATTAAATTATATGTTGGAGACCTGTGTAAAATGTCAGCCAATTCGAATAAGAATTGCGCCCTTTGGGAGCTCAAGAAGTAAAATAGAGAGATCGAATTATATGGGAGCTGCATCGGTCTATAGACCAATTCAGACCATAATAAACACGCATGTTGATGGTCATGAGAGGATCCGTCGTACAAAATTTCAGGCAAATTGGATAATAATTGGGACCTCTAGAGGCTCAAGAAGTCAAGATTCCAGATCGGTTTATATGGCAGCTATATCAGGTTATGAGCCGATTTGAACCTTATTTGACACAGTTGTTGAAAGTCATAATAAAATACGTCGTGCAAAATTTCCGCATAATCGGATAAGAATTGCTCCCTCTAGAAGCTCAAGAAGTCAAGACCCAAGATCGGTTTATATGACAGCTATATCAGGTTATGGACCGATTTAAACCATACTTGGCACAGTTGTTGCATATCATAACAAAACACGTCTTGCAAAATTTCATTCAAATCGGATAAGAATTGCGCACGCTAGAGGCTCAAGAAATCAAGACCCAAGATCGGTTTATATTGCAGCTATATCAGGTTATAAACCGATTTGCACCATATTTGGCACAGTTATTGGATATCATACCAAAACACGTCGTGCAAAATTTTATCCAAATTGGATAAGAATTGCGCACTCTAGAGGGCCAAGAAGTCAAGACCCCAGACCGGTTTATATGGCAGCTATATCAAAACATAGACCGATATGGCCCATTTACAATACCAACCGACCTACACTAATAAGAAGTATTTGTGCAAAATTTCAAGCGACTAGCTTTACTTCTTTGGAAGTTTGCGTGCTTTCAACAGACAGACAGACGGACGGACATGGTTAGATCGGCATAAAATGTCACGACGATCAAGAATATATATACTCTATGGGGTCTTAGACGAATATTTCGAGTAGTTACAAACAGAATGACGAAATTAGTTTACCCCCCATCCTATGGTGGAGGGTATATAAAGGATGTCGAAGGGCCTAACTCAACTCAGTGTCTCAAATTTAGGCGAGATCAGACAATAAATCCGCCTTTTATGGGCCCAATACTTTAAATCGAGAGATCGGTCTATGTGACAGCTATATCCGAACCTGGAGCGATCTGAACCAAATAGAAGAAGGATATCCATGAGCCTAGCATAGCTCACTGTCCCAAATTTCGGCGAAATCGGAAAATAAATGCGCGTTTTATGGTGCCAAGACTTTAAATCGAGAGACCGGTCTAAATGGCAGCTATATCCGAACCTGAACCGATCTGGGCCAAATTGACGAAGGATGTCAAGGGGCTTAACTTAATACACTCTCCAAAATTTCGGCGAAATCGAACAATAAATATGCCTTTTATGGACCCAAGACTTTAAATCAAGAGATCGGTCTATATCACAGCTATATCAGAGCCCGAACCGATCTGGACCAAATTTGAGAAGGATGTCGAAGGGCCTTACTCAACTTACTGTCCCAAATTTAGGCGAGATCTGTCTATAAATCGAGAGATCGTATATGGTAGTTATTATCCAAATTCTGACAAATCTGGGCCAAATTAAAAGGGATGTCGAAGGCCCTACAAAACCCACTGTCCGAAATTTCGGCGAAATCGGACTATAAATGCGCCTTTTATGGGTCCAAGGCCTTAAATCAAGAGATCGGTCAATATGGTAGTTATATCCAAATCTGGACCGATATGAACCAAATTGTAAAAAAAAGTCAAATTGTCTAACACAACACACAGCCCCAAATTTCGGCGAAATCGGACAATAAAGGCACCGTTTATGGACCCAAGACTTTAAATCGAGAGACTGGTCTATATGGCAGCTATATCCGAACCCGGACCGATCTGGGCCAAATTGAAGAAGGATGTTGAAGAACCTAACACAACTCACTGTCCCAAATGTCGGCGAGATCGGATAATAGATACGCTTTTTATGGTGGCTTGGAGCCCACCGTAGCGCAGAGGTTAGCATCTCCACCTATGACGCTGAACGCCTGGGTTCGAATCCTGGCGAGACCACCAGAAAAAATTTTTGGAGGTGGTATTCCCCTCCTAATGCTGGCAACATTTGTGGGATACTATGCCATGTAAAACTTCTCTCCAAAGAGATGTCGCACTGCGGCACGCCGTTCAGATTCAGCTATAAAAAGGAGGCCCCTTATCATGAGCTTAAACTTGAATCAGACTACAATCATTGATATGTGCGAAGTTTGCCCCTAATCCTTAGAGGAATGTACAGGGGCAATTTTTGAGAACTCGATTGGTGGAGCGGCTGCGCCAGATCGGAAAATAGAAACGCCTATTATGGTGGCTTGGAGCCCACCGTAGCGCAGAGGTTAGCATGTCCGCCTATGACGCTGAACGCCTGGGTTCAAATCCTGGCGAGACCATCAGAAAAAATTTTCAGCGTTGGTTATCCCCTCCTAATGCTGTCGACATTTGTGAGGTACTATGCCATGTAAAACTTCTCTCCAAAGAGATGTCGCACTGCGGCAAGCCGTTGGGTCTCGGCTATAAAATGGAGGCCCCTTATCATTGAGCTTAAACTTGAATCAGACTACAATCATTGATATGTGAGAAGTTTGCCCCTAATCCTTAGAGCAATGTTCATGCGCAAACATTTGCAAATTTTTGAGACCTCGATTGGTGGAGCGGCTGCGCCTGGCTCCACTAGCCCATAGATGACTGGCAAGCACGGGTTTTTGACGAAGACACCTGGTTCGAGTCTTAAAGACAACTTCGAATCTATTTTATCTTCGCATGCCTATGATATGCCTGGTCTATCGACCTTCTCTGTCAAACAATACGTTCTTAAAGAGTTTGAAATAATAAAAGGCGCATTGCTCTTAGGTTTATTGAGAGACTTTGTGGGAATGAGCCTCAAACTCTCACCGATAAGGAGAGAGGCTCCCTTAATTTGGCTCGGAGATTCGCTGCACAGCCTATGCCAAAGGCCACACGCCTAGATTCGAAAACGGCACCGCCGTGGAACTTAAAGGTTGCGGTGACCTGTAGGGTATCCCATGCCCAAAAAAACTAAGGCGAACAATAATAATACGTGTCCAAGAACCTTTTCTAATGTCGCACAGTGGGATGGGAAAAAATTTGTGGAATTAAATCTGTCATTTTTGAAGGGATAAAGATATCACAAAACATCAAATGGTTAATAGTTAATGTGCGAAATATCGGGGCCCTAGAAACCCCGGGAGCCCATTGATGGGACTTCAAAGGCAGTCACCTCGGGCCTACAAAATTTTGTTCGGGCTGCCAAAATCGCATTTATGATCCGATTTTCGAAAATGTTCTTTATTTATTTTCATAATTTATTATGATAATAAACTTATAGAAAAAAAGGATAATGTAAAGAAGAGCATTGACAATATGGGGCCATTCTTTAACTTTTGCGCATTGCTTTGGTGATTTTTCTGCAGGTCGTTTTTACACCGGGTTTATCTTGGTTTTTTACAACCCTTACCCATCTCCGCCATCAGGTGCTTGCCGCTGGTCGTGATAAAAAATCCTCAACGTCATCAGTTGTTTCCCTCTGTCTCCGCTGGTCGTTTCTGCATTACAGTCCCACTGCCATTTCACCACTAGGCGCCTTATAAAGGAGTTACAAGCATTTTAAGTTATACAAAACATTTTGATTTTATAATGGAATTTCATGGAAAATTTACTCAAAATTTCCTATCTACCCTCCTTGTTTGATGAATGTGTGCGAATTTAGCTTTTATTCATAAAAGTGTCCTTTATGTAGACCACACAACAGATCTGATTTACAAATAATTCAACAACATTCATACAAACACATATATTTTGCTAGACATAAACACACACACACACACACACACACACAAACATGCATACCAACACATATACTACATGTGAGATATTAGACTCTTATGCAAAGGCTTTTATTCATTCACTCAGGAGAGACATTTGCCTTTCATCCACACAAAGAGACGTAAAGATACAAATAACAACAAACGGAAGTGGGTTGTTAAGCTACTGAACGCTGTACAGCAATAGCCACCAAAGGCCATACAAAGGGCCCAACAACAACATCAACAAGGACAAACGACCCATTGACGACGACGCTTCATTTTCCTGATGGTGATGTGTGGCGGTCTTTATTTTTTTCATTTTGTTGCTCTGGCTGTTTAGCTTGTTATTGTTGTCTTTGGGTTTTGATATCTCTTAGTTAAATGTATGGAGGACCTCTTTTATGGGTAAGTGTGTGGGTGTTGTTGAATTGTTGGGTGTATATGTTGGTGTGTGTGTGTATGTTAGAGGGTATCCTTGTGCATGTTTTAGTTGTGGTAAAGCATTTGTAATTGTCATTTTGCCCTGCAGCATTTTAAATGCGAAACGAAAATCATTTCTTGCCTCTACCATCTTTTATGGTTATTTTTCTTATTTTCTCCTTTACATTCAACTCATCTCCGGCGCTACTTTCCTTTGGTGTTGTTGTTGTTCTTGTTGTGTCCATGAAAGTAGCTACTGCATGCACAGAGAAAAACAAATCATTAATTGTACAGGGCAATATGTACTTAGAACGTAATTGAAGAATTTTGGGATATTTTACGTTGTTTTGTTTATTTTCACATTTCGATCCGGAAAAAAACTCGAAACAACCTTCATTTATAAAAAATACTCATATAATTCGTGTGGCCATCTTTAGTCCTTCGGAAGTGCAAAATGCAAATTTGCCTATGAACAGTGTTCACGTTCGTGCTGTGGCGTGGTTTGGTCTGCTCTGTGATTTTGATAGCAACCCCGATTTTGGTTTTGAAGTGGCCACTATGTCTTCAGGCGTGGGATATTTCTTCTAATCGTTGCTTACATGGCGCACTCGCTGGATTAGTTTAAGGAAATTATGAATGTTTTGTAATTAAATAGTTACTAGTTGCTATAATCGTTGAAGTGGACGGACGTATATTCTTCAAATAAACAAATTTGTTAATTTCGCTGAATTTGAAACCGCTGCTTGTTATTTCCGACGCGAAAAAGTGAAACACGTTTAAGTTTCCTGGTTTTGGCACGCGCACTAAATAACCGTGTATTATTAAAAGAACCTTTTTTTTGCCTGGTTTGCCTTTGTTGGTTCCAGTGGTGTTCCACCAGTGTTTGGTTTAATTGTTGTTGGGATTTTGCCCTTTTGTTTTGCCGCGTAACATAGGTCCTTCGAGCCGGATACGTTGGAATACGAGGATCACTTTTAATCTCTCCCACAGATTTTGGCCAAATCAGGTAATATTATCGGTTTATTGGTGCGTACTAACCTTTTTATTAACAAAAGTAAAGTTGTTAATAAAATTTATTTGTTGTTGAGTACCCCATTTTTTAATCCTAAAAGGTGTGGATCTGGCAACGACGTCACAGCTGATCGACGTATTGATACAAAATACCAACAAATAACATTAAATTACTCGTTGGTCTTCTTCTTGTTATTCTGCTTTATTTTGGTTTTTCGCTTTGGAGCAAAATTTCTTTGTTGAATGTTTAATTAAAACAAAGACATACCGCAAAATACAGGAGAAATGTAAAAAAAAAAATATTAATAATAACAAATCTAATTGGTGCCTGTGCAAGATAAATGGTTGTGTTTTTATTTTTCATTTATCTTTGTTGACAGCTGTTGACATTTTGTACTGTTGGTAAAGGAGACTTCTAATAACAAGTTGCTTCGTCCATTACTTTTGGTTTTGGTTTGCATTGAATTTGTTATAATTAAATTGCTATTTTAGTAAAATTTCGCTGTTTTTGGTTGGAAGTGCTACAATTGCAACCAGTGTTTTTAATTCTTGTATGGAAAAGAGTTATTTTTTATATTTTTATCTAGCCGAAGAATTTTCGTTTGTCCACATTCTTTTTAGCAAGCTGTCTAAGTAAAGTGGAGACGTATAATCAGAAGTTGATTCGTCCTTCTCATATATTTCACTTGTATTTCGTGGACAATTATTTAATTTGCTATTTTCCACAAGTTTCGCTATACTTGGATAATTTAGCAAGGCCTTGGTGAGCGTTTTGGGAAAAGTGCTTCAGTGAAAATAGCATACCCCTATATATTATTGTGGAAATTTTTTTTTCTTTTTCTTTGCTAACAATTGGTCTTCGCTTTACATACCTGACATTCTCTGTAGTAAGAGACTTATCATAAGAAGTTGATTCGTCCCGCAATTTTATTTAATTGGTAATTATTTTTATTTGTGGCTTCCTTGCTAGTTTTCACCAAATTTCGTTGCCCTCGGACATTTATCGGGATTCGGTGATCAGTTTGGTCTTGTTTAGGTGAAACATGGCAGAGTCGAAATTTTTCATTAAATTTAGGAAACTTGTGGCAGTATTCCTCGATTTCGAGAATGAATACAATGCTATGAACAACGACGATCATACCATGTTTACTGTGGAACTGCGGAAGGCAGAACTTAACAGGCTTTGGAATAGGATAAACACAGCTTATGAGAGTTTCAGTGTTGAATGCGATGGGTCGGAGAATGAAGAAGAGGCTTCACGTTTATATAGGCAGTGTAGAGAAGCCTACATCAGTTGTGCAGCACAAATGGGTGAGTTGTCCCAGTCATTCGCTAACCATTCCACTTTGTCGTCAACAATGGCTAGTCCTCACCAAGTCCAACGGAGAGAACCTTTGGAAAATAGATTTTTGGACCATCGTTTGCGTTTGCCACCCTGCACCACTGAAGTTTTTCACGGTGACTACTTGTCATGGCCTTCGTTTAGAGATATGTTTACAGCCGTATACATTGATTGTAAATCCATTACACCTGTTGAGAAGCTGTTCTATTTGCGTCAAAGTACTCAGGGGGAGGCTTTGGAAATAGTTAAAAAATCCCCTTTGACGAATGATGGGTTTGAGAACGCATGGTCCAATCTTAAAAGTCGATATGAGAACAAGAGAATATTGGTCAATAGTCAGTTGAAGATTCTTTTTAATCTTGGATCGGTTAAATCCGAGTCAGCAGGGGAGATAAATCGCCTTCAGCGGGACATCAATAATTGTATTACCGCTTTGAAATTGCATGAAATCGATATACACAGTTGGGATCCAATTTTTGTATTTTTGTGCTCAACCAAGTTACCAACTAATACTTTATCGCTTTGGGAGCAGACTGTTAGAAATAAGACGGAGATTTCAAAGTGGTCGGATCTGGACGATTTTCTGACAGCTAGATTCCAGTCTTTGGAAACAGTGTATGACCTGACACATTCCCATGAGGTTAAACCGACGGATACAAAGGATTCTCACGAAGCTTCCCGGTCCAGCAGCAAGGTAAAGTCGTACCAGACTAATATGGATAAAAGATTGTGTTTTGTGTGTTCACAAGATCATGTTGTGAAGTCCTGCCCAAGGTTTTTAGAAATGAATCAAGAGCAAAGGTTTATTACTGTGAAAAGGAATAATCTTTGTTTGAATTGCTTCAGCAGTAATCATAAGCTAAATCAGTGTACAAGCAAATTTAGTTGCTCGAAATGCAAATTGAGGCATCACACTCTCTTGCATAAAGAATCTAGACAGCTGGATACTGAAGACATGGTGAATTTGGAGGCTCAGCCTGGTACGAGTCGGTTTGCGGCCCAGAACGCTGCGAGTGATGAATCCAGGGTACAAAATTGTTTCGTATCTACTCGGAAGCAGGTGCTTTTGGGGACGGCCATTGTTCACATTGAGGTTAATGGAACTGTTTTCTCGGCAAGGGCGTTGATTGATTCTGGCTCTCAGGCTACATTTATTTCCGAGAAACTACAACGACGACTTAATCTCCCTGTAAGAAAGGTCAATGCCAGGGTGTCAGGTTTAAATAATGCATTAGCGGGATCAGCGGAGAAACAATGTGAATTTTCTTTGAAGTCTCCTCATAATGTGGGTTTTGAGGTGCAAGTTTCTAGTTTAGTTCTGCCACGATTAACGGGACGTCTGCCTGGTCACACTCTTGACATTCCAGATTCCTTTTCGTTGGGCGATCTTCCTTTGGCCGACCCGAAATTCGGTAGGAGTGATCAAGTGGACATATTAATTGGCGGTGATATCTATCCTCAGATCTTGCTGGGTGGTGTTCGGCAAAACGTACTCGGGTCTCTTGTGGCCCAGGAAACTATTTTTGGCTGGATACTTACAGGGCCGATTTCTGACTCAAGTCCTGGGACATTTACTACCTGTGTCTCATTTTGCACTGCGGTCGAGCTAGACAGGCTTTTGGAGAGATTTTGGTTATTAGAGGAACCACCCAAGGTTTTCAAATACAGTCCAGATGATGAATATTGTGAAGACGTCTACAAAAGTACTACTACAAGGTTGCCGGATGGTCGATATGTTGTATCGCTACCTTTTAGACCTCAATTTGCAAATGGGAAGGGTCTTGGTCTTTCCAGGACGAAGGCGTATCGCCAGTTTTTGAGAAATGAGGTGTCATTGTGTAATAAACCGGAATTTAAGTCCACATATGACGGTGTCCTTGATGAATATGTGCTATTAGGCCATATGACGGAGATCCCTAAAATTCAAGAGGATTTGAATTCTTTTTATCTTCCCCATCATGCAGTAATTAAACCTGAGAGCACTTCCACAAAGGTAAGGGTAGTCTTTAATGCCTCTTGTAAAACTTCCACCGGCTTGAGTTTAAACGACACTTTGTACCCTGGTCCCATTCTGCAAAATGACCTAATGTTGTTGATAATACGATGGCGTTTTTATCGGTTTGTTTTTAATGGGGACATCGAGAAGATGTACCGTCAAATTTGGCTACATAAGGAACATACAAGATTCCAGAGAATAGTTTTTCGCAAGGATCCCAAGGCTGTTTTAAAAGATTTTGAGTTAAAAACTGTAACATTTGGTGTTAATTGTGCACCATTTTTGGCCATTAGAACCCTGTTACAGTTGGCCTCAGATGTTGAGAAGGAGCTGCCTTTGGCAGCTAAGATATTGCGTCATATGATGTATGTGGATGATGCTCTCGCGGGAGCACACGAAGTGACACTGGCTATAGCGGCTAGGGACCAATTGATTCAAGCCTTGTCCTCTGCTGGGTTTTCTATGAGGAAGTGGACCGCGAATGATGAAAAAATTCTGCAGGGATTACCATCTGGCCACCGTCTTAGTGAGAATTTTTTGGAAATCGAAGACGAGAGTAATGCCAAGACGTTGGGTATAAGGTGGAACGCCAAGGGTGATTTCTTCTATTTTTCAGTCAAGCCAATTCAAATGAAGCTGAATTTTACGAAAAGAGAAGTTTTATCTATAATTGCCAGTTTATTTGATCCTGCTGGTTGGCTTGGTCCCGTTATTGTTGTTGCCAAGATCTTGATGCAGCAGATTTGGGGTGAAGGAATTGGTTGGGATCAGGAATTGACTGAGAGGAGCCACAATATGTGGAATCAGTTTATTTGTGACTATGTGTCATTGAATCACATTAGGATTCCAAGGTGGGTGGGGTTTCACCCTAGCGCTCAAGTAGAACTTCATGGATTTTCGGACGCTTCAGAAAAGGCTTATGGGGCTTGCATTTATGTACGAGTTGTGGATGGTGGATCCGTACAGGCTCATTTATTACTGGCTAAATCGAGGGTAGCCCCTCTGAAGATTGTTTCGCTGCCGAGGTTAGAACTTTGCGGAGCTCTTTTGTTGGCAGATTTAATGGGAGTCGTTAGAACCGATTTGTGTTTAGATGAGAAGAACACTAAATTTTATTGTTGGTCCGACTCTATGATTGTTCTTGCTTGGCTCCAAAAACCACCTAGCTCATGGACGACCTTTGTTGCAAATAGGGTGTCGAAAATTCTTGATAAGGTTGGAAAGGACAACTGGAGACATGTCCGATCAGAGTGTAATCCTGCTGACCTGATTAGCAGGGGTGTTCGCCCTCAAGATCTTATAGATGAGACCCTATGGTGGCAGGGACCGTCTTGGCTACAATCTCCTAATAGCCAGTGGGACAAGAGCAACGTTGACTTTGCTACAGAGGAGGAGGAACGGAAGGTGAAACTCTTCTCAACTTTCATTAAGGATTATGAGGAAATTCTTGACAGGTTCTCATCCTATGCCAGGGCATTGCGTGTAATGGCTTATGTTTTTCGGTTCATTGACTGTTTAAATGGCCGGAGGAATTTTTCGCAGACATCAGTGAGTTCGGAGGAGCTCCAGCTTTCGAAAGAACGTCTGGTTGTTGTTGCCCAAAAGGTTTATTTCACTGACGATTACTATAGATTGTTGAATAATCAATCGATTTCAAATAGAAGTCATTTACTTTGCTTAAACCCATTTATTGATCCGAAGGGCCTGATGCGCGTTGGCGGCCGGCTGGATAATGCCACTTCTCTGTCGTATAGTGAAAAGCATCCTTTGATTTTACCCTATAACTGTAGAATATCGAGGCTTCTGATAGTCTTCGTACATCAAATGACGCTGCATGGTGGTAATCAATTGATGCTTAGAGTTTTGAGAACGGAATTTTGGATACCCCGGGTTAAGAATTTGATTCGATGGGCCATAAATCGTTGTAGAATTTGTTCAATAATGGCAAAAAAGACACGTTGTCAGTTAATGGCGTCTTTGCCAGTCTCTAGAACAATACTTGACAGGGCCTTTACTCGAACTGGTGTGGATTTCGCAGGGCCATATGATATAAAGAACTATACAGGTCGAGCATGTTTGATAACGAAAGGATACGTGTGTCTTTTTATATGTTTTGCCACAAGGGCTGTCCATTTAGAAGCAGTTAGTGACTTATCGTCAACAACCTTCTTGGCAGCTTTCTCCCGTTTTGTTTCCCGCCGGGGTTGCCCCAAGGAAATGTATTCGGACAACGGCACTAATTTCGTTGGAGCTTCGAAGACTTTGAAATCCGAGTTTCGGGAATTTCTTAAGGTGATTGGCCCTCAACTAACGGGATCATATGCGACACAGGGCATCAGTTGGCATTTTAATCCAGCAAGCGCACCACATATGGGCGGTTTGTGGGAGGCTGGAGTGAAATCTTTCAAGCATCACTTTAGAAGAATAGCGGGTAGTCTTAAATACACCTTCGAAGAATTTTCAACACTCTTGGCCCGTATTGAGGCTTGCCTAAATTCGCGGCCACTTTGTCCTATATCTGAGGATGTATCTTGTTTGGACGCGCTGACACCAGGACATTTTTTGATAGGTGGGCCCATTTTAGCTCCCCCCGAACCAGACATTCGAGAGGCACCTGAATCAATTGTCAACCGTTGGCAAAGGGTTAAGGCTTTAAATCAGCTCTTGTGTCTCCGGTGGAAGAATGAATACTTGAAGGAACTAACGAGAAGAAATAAGTGGAAAAATCCTGACGACAATGTGAAAGTGGAGGATATGGTAGTTATTAAGGAGGACAACATCCCACCGAATGAATGGAGATTAGGTCGTGTCACTAAGGTGTTACCAGGCGTCGATCAGCTGGTGCGTGTTGTAGAGGTCAAGACCGAACGTGGCCTGATAGTGAGGCCAGTAGTAAAACTGGTCGTTCTACCCTCTAATTAGAACTTATTTACTTTATTTTAGAATCATGGTTAAAGCAAAAAAATACAATGTCGACAATCGGGCCGGCAAAAAACGCATAGTTTGCCGTGTTTGCCTTAAGGACCACCCTCTGCGATTCTGTCGTAAGTTTTTGGATATGGATTATGCGGAACGAATGAAAATTATTTCGATATATCAGCATTGCGCTGGATGCCTAGCACATGATCATACATGGCGCACATGTGAAAGTACTGGCAAGTGTCGCAAATGTGGCGATATGCATCACACGCTTCTACACAAACCTGGACCTCGTTCGTCCACTGTGATGGCGTATCATGATGGTGCTAGGCAAGGACCACAACCTTCGTCCAAGACCCCGTCGAAGAAGGGACCTCGTCCGTCCCAATCTTCACATCAGCATGATGGACCTAGTTCGTCCAGACGTGCAACCAATAGGGGACCTAGTTCGTCCCGCGGTAATCGGCACAAGAGACCTAGTTCGTCTCAACATGCCCCCAAGGACAAACCTGCGAAGGAGGTAGTACCTTTCGATGAACGGAGGCGTAAGCCGTACAAAGGTAAAAATGAGATGTCAACAGAGGTAATTCCGGCATACTGCCTACGAGAGACCATACTGCTGAAAGCGACCGCTGTAATAAAGATAGTTTGTGGGGATCGCTACATACATGAACGAGCCGTAATTGACCCAAGCATTGAGAGTTCTATTGTAGCTGAGTCTTTGGTAAGTCGAATGGGTCAAAGGGTGGTCCGAGTCGGAAACAAGACAAGATGTCTTCTTCAAATTCGAGGCAATCACGGGATGTCGGCAACAGTCGAAACATATGCTGAAGTGCGTCGTAATCACACAGTTGTGACTCCAAAGAAGTCCATTGATGTACGAATTGTTGATGAGTTTCCTGGTTTGCAATTGGCAGACGAGCATTTTTATACCTCAGCACCTGTGAGTATCACGTTGGGAGGAGATTTGTACCCAAAAATAATGCGGAATGGGGTCTTTGGTGGTGCACTGGGAAAACCTCTGGCACAATTCACAATTTTTGGATATGTGATATCAGGTTCTTACACTCCCTAGTTTCCTGTAAGACATCATGTATATGCTTTAACCATGGTACGATATAATACAATATTTTAAACCATTGCAGCCTACTTCAATTGGATTTTTTTCTCACTTCGGAACTTGGTGATTTGTTGGATTTTGAATTTTGATTTTTTTTTTTCACATGAATGAATTTTGAAAATGCTGTTTTTTGTGTAATATAGTTGAATTGCCTCATGAATTAAATATGAAATCAATGTGCTTTTTCTAGTTGGCACTGATGTGAACAACGCATTAATTCTTTTTTTTCTTTTTGCTGTTTTATTTTCCTTGCTTTTCGAGTTATTTTCAGAGCTTTCGGATACCGCAAGACTGAAAGGTGGCCGGGATGTTCACGTTCGTGCTGTGGCGTGGTTTGGTCTGCTCTGTGATTTTGATAGCAACCCCGATTTTGGTTTTGAAGTGGCCACTATGTCTTCAGGCGTGGGATATTTCTTCTAATCGTTGCTTACATGGCGCACTCGCTGGATTAGTTTAAGGAAATTATGAATGTTTTGTAATTAAATAGTTACTAGTTGCTATAATCGTTGAAGTGGACGGACGTATATTCTTCAAATAAACAAATTTGTTAATTTCGCTGAATTTGAAACCGCTGCTTGTTATTTCCGACGCGAAAAAGTGAAACACGTTTAAGTTTCCTGGTTTTGGCACGCGCACTAAATAACCGTGTATTATTAAAAGAACCTTTTTTTTGCCTGGTTTGCCTTTGTTGGTTCCAGTGGTGTTCCACCAGTGTTTGGTTTAATTGTTGTTGGGATTTTGCCCTTTTGTTTTGCCGCGTAACAAACAGTCTACCAAGGAACAGGGGCAAACTTCTCACATATCAATGAGCTCTGTTTGATTCAAGTTCACGCTCAATGATATGATGCTTCATTTTTAAAGCCGAGTCCGAATGTCGTGCCACTGTGCGACAAATGATACAGTACCTCATAAATATCTCCAGCATTAGGAAAATCTTTCAGATGTTCTCACCAGGAATCAAACCCTTTTCAGCGTCATAAGCGGACACGCTAACCTCTGAGGTAGGGTTGGCTTCACAATTAGCGTTCTAATATTTCAGGGCGATCCTCATCAAGCTCCTATAGGTAAACAAGCTCGATCCGTGCATTTGGTTAGGTTAGGTTGGATGAGGATGATCCCAGACATTACATGTCTTAGTACCCGCCAGGGCCAAATATGTCCCATTGTGGTTCCTCAATAGCCTTTCTCTCTTCGACTTAGATAGTTTAACTGGCGACGCCACTGATTGTTACACAATTCATCCATGTAATCTTTCGTTCCACCACTTCGATGTGGGTCGATTAACTGGAGCCCCTCACTGATTGCTGCTTCATCACTGCACCTTCTCGTACCCCATTGATGATAAGACGCAAAACATCAATCTTCCTGGATTCAGTCTACTTCACTTTTCCAATGGCTGAAAGAAAAAAACCAGCATCTTATTCCTACTATGATTTACTGCCGGAAATTGGCTGTGTAAATGATAACGTGGCGTCAGTTCCATGACACCAGCAACAGATATCATCATTTCTTATGCCAATGCGAGACATGTGTGTTCTTGTTGTGATCTGTTAGAATTCCTGTGGCTGTTTCTAGATGTATGCTTTCCATCGATCCATCGATAATAATAGCGCATCTATGTTACCACTCGAGCGAGCATCTCGTTACCTGTCACATCTTTGTGACCAGAGACTCAACGCAGGTTTACCCTCTGCTGCCTGTGTAGTTTCTCCAGAGAGTGACGATATCGATACAGCGCTTTTGATCCTATGCTCGCACCCATAAGAGCCACCTGACTATCACTAAATATGCAAATATCTGACCGGTTGATCTTCCTTGGCAACACTCACTCCGCAGCCTTGGCAATCGCAAAGACTTATCTCTGTAAGATACTCCAATCGTCCCTCATACGTTGAGAGACAAGTCCTAGTGGTGTTTTGTGCAGGCACCTATCGTGTTGCCTTAATCCTGCAGGGCTCCTAACCCCGAGTGAATATAATGCGTCTACCAATGCCCCCATACATGACAAAAGCCAGCATGAGTACCAATTCGATCCCACGTTGTTTGGACGTGATCTCCTCCTTAGTTAGGTTTACCCTCTGCTGCCTGTGTAGTTGCTCCAGAGAATGACGACATCGATACAGCGCTTTTGATCCTATGCTCACACCCATAACAGCCACCTGACTATCACTAAATATGCAAACATCTGACCAGTCGATCTTCCTTGGCAACACTCACTCCGCAGCCTTGGCAATCGCAAAGACTTATCTCCGGAAGATACTCCAATCGTCCATCATACGTATAGAGACAAGTCCTAGTGGTGTTTTATGCAGGCACCTATCGTGTTGCCTTAATCCTGCAGGGCTCTTAACCACGAGTGAATATAATGCGTCTACCAATGCCCCCATACATGACAAAAGCCAGCATGAGTACCAATTCGATCCCACGTTGTTTGGACGCGATCTCCTCCTTAGCGAGGTTTACCCTCTGCTGCCTGTGTAGTTGCTCCAGAGAGTGACGACATCGATACAGCGCTTTTGATCCTATGCTCACACCCATAAGAGCCACCTGACTAACGCTAAATATGCAAATATCCCATCGGTCGATCTTCCTTGGCAACACTCACTCCGCAGCCTTGGCAATCGCAAAGACTTATCTCTGGAAGATATTCCAATCGTCCCTCATACGTTAAGAGACAAGTGCTGTGTTTTGTGCAGGCACCTATCGTCTTGCCTTAATCCTGCAGGGCTCTTAACCACGAGTGAATATAATGCGTCTACCAATGCACCCATACATGGCAAAAGCCAGCATGAGTACCAATTCGAGCCCACGTTGTTAGGACGTGATCTCCCCCATGGTTAGTAGCGGAGCACCATCTAAAACTCCTTCCGATCTATGAGTCACGGCATCGGGTTGATTACATGCAACACCCTAACGAGAGTCGAAATGCCCTTGCTGCGATTTTAGGAGTAAGCCACAGCCACAACGTTGCTCCCAACTGGGGCCTTACCATAGTCAGGCAGAAATTGAAGTTCCAGGGGCTCCTGGCTCCCGTGGTAGACTAAGGACTCTGCTCCGACCTCGTAGTCCAACTATATCCAGTTGAACTCCAAACAGTTCCAAACTAGTCACCTTATGCGATGGTCCAAGCAACTTCTACACTCACACCCACTTAACAAGCTCCGAAAAGTTCAACGGTACAGCAGCCTTTAACTCACCGACCTTTTCGATGTAGTCTACTAACCAGTCATCTATCCTCCGTCCCATCGTAACAAACGCGCATCACCGCCTACCCATCCATCATCTTCCTATCATCCATCCTACAGTTTACCCTTCTACTCCGACTGATAAACAAGCACTTTCTTTCATCCAACATTTAAACAGCACTGTCGTACCCAGGAGATCAATTGTAAAGGAAACATCCGATACCTGGGTAGCATTAATCTTTCACTTCAGACCCTGGTGAAGAGCTGTTGTATACTTTTCCTTTAATGGTCCCCAGTGGGGGATCCGATGAGAGACAGTCACTCGTAGTTCCGCGCAGTGGAATCCACAACCCGTTCCACTATCCGTCTGTTATGATATTGAAATCCCCAAGCTTGACACTTCTCTGCTGCCACTCCGCCAAAGTCGTTATTATCACATACAACCTGCTGGCCACAATATCCTTCCTCGTTAGGTAGTCAGTCTGCAGGTTAGCCATAACCCCTGTATGCATGGCCGGCAACCTCCGACGAATAATAGTCTCCTCTCAGCCGAAACCTAGCAACACCTCCAAGAACCTGGTCGCAGTAGCACTCATAGTCCCACTCATAAATCTTAAAGTCACCCTATTCACCTTATTCAGATCCCCCACCTGCTATGCATACTCAGTCACCGGCCACCAGACGTGGCATCCATCAATCAAGGCCGTAGACCACCTCTACTGTCAATGAGCATTTTTCTCCAATAGAGAGCCGCGAAAGCCTTCCTTATCCTAACCCCCATATTCAAGCCTCAATTCGACTTACTATCCAGAATAACCCCAAGAAATATAGCCGACCTGGATAGTCTCAAAGTCAACCCCTGCATCCTCGGCAGTTTGAACTCAGGCACCTACCTCTTACTCGGGAACAACAATAACTCAGTCTTCCTGATGTTAACCTCTTCCCCACACCCAGTAGCCCAAGAAGCCGTGGCCCCAAGGGCAATATGAAAACCCCTAGACAAGGTATCCAGGAACTTCCCGGTGGCAAGAATATCTAGGTGGTCAGCGTAAGCGCATACATTGACCCTTAGGATCACAAATCTCCACAGAATCCCGTCGACTGAAGCTTAAAAGTGTCCTCTCAGCCGATACCTAGCAACACCTCCAAGTACCTGGTCGCGGTAGCACTCACAATATCACTTATAAATCTCAAAGTCACCGTATCCAGATCCCGCACATGCTACGCGTACTCTGTCACCGGCCACCAGATGTGGCATCCATAGGTCAAAACCGATCGTACCATCGCTGAGTACAACAATTACATCAATCTAGTCCGCAGACCCCATAAACTGCCAACGAGCCTTTGGCTCGATTAAATAGCCGGGAAAGCCTTAGAATCCATATTCAAGCCCTAATTCAACTTACTATCCAGAATAACCCCAAGAAATCTAGCGGACCTGGACAGTGTCAAAGTTATCCCCTGCAACCTCGGCAGTCTGAACTCAATCACCTTCCTCTTACTCGGGAATAATAATAACTCAGTCTTCCTAGCGTTAACCGCTATCCCACACCCAGTAGCCCAAGAAGCCGTGGCCCCAAGGGCAATATGAAGAACCACAGGCAGGATATACAGGAATATCTCGGTGCAAGAATAACTAGGTGTTCACCGTAGGCCCATACATTGACCCTTAGGGTCACAAGTCTCCACAGAATTCCGTCGACCACTAGAATATATAGCAATGCAGAAATACCTCAGCCTGTGGCGTATCCCTGGTCACATTCACCTACCGAAGTGATTGGGGCCGTGATGATCGAGGCATTAAATCCGGACCTAAAGAGGAGTATAAATGGGGTTTGAAGAAGAAGGAAGAGAAAATAATCTACCTTGGCTGCACTCAATCGCAGCCTCTCATATTCAGTATAAATAACACCCGTACCCCCCTCCACCATAGAGGGCACATACGAGTACCTGGTACACGGAAATAAATAAAGACTTTCTGGAAAGCCTTGGAGCAGGCAGATATATGCCTGATAACATTACTTTATTCAATGTGACTTTGGAGGAATGTCATGGAATTTATACTAAATGATAGGCTTTGCCGGCGTCTTTCTATGGTTCCCCAAAATCAATATTTTCAATACACTAACGACTAATGCACACAAATATCTCTTACATCTAAATCTTTGTACAAAAATCTAGCATCTTGTGCATTTATGAAGTCCATTTCTTTATAAAGTCAATGCCTTTGCATTCTCCTGAAAAGTGCATAAGAATTGTAGCAATATCAGCACAAAGAGTTTAGCGGCCGATACAGAGTTCCATGATGAAGCATTTTCATATTGCTGTTTATGCTTAGCTAGCGTTTGGACATTCGTTCATGTTGGTTGTTGCTTAGTGTAATTTGACACTCTCCTTGTTTGAACAGTTCTTGTTGGTTGTGTCATTGATTCCATGATATGAGTACGCTACATGTGACATTGATTCTATGGTATGAATGCATGAGTACGCTACAACGTAACTGTCAGCCAGATAGTCAAAGCCCACCTCTAACATCTTAGGAAAGATACCGTCTGTAGCAGGAGCATAATAAGGTCGCTCTGTACCCTTCCCTTCTATCCTGACCCGCAGGACCACAGCCAGAAAAGTGTGTCTCCAATAAATGAGTTGTAGGTATCGCCGGGCGATTTGATCCAATCCCCTCCAGGCCTCTGCAAACTACCCGTAAGCGGGGCGTCCTTTACCATCAGTTTCCTAAGCCTCGAAATGTCTTTGACAGTGGACAACTCCTCTATCAACCTTACAAAGCCCTTTCTCTTGGACCTTCTCAATTCCTTCGTATAAACTATTAGTTTCTCCCACTGGCCGCATTGAATGCCTTTCTGGCATCTGCACTCTCCTTCACGATAAGGTCACATCTGAGGATCTGATACAATGCGATGTAGCCAGATAGTCAAAGCCGACCAGTAACATCCTAGGGTGGATACCATATGGACTAGGAGACTTATACGGTCCAAATGTGCCCAATGCCCAATGAAGATATAGGGCATTGGGCACATTTGGGTCAACATGGGCACATTTGGATCATGGGTAAACAAAACCACCGCCAAGGCGTCTAAGCCATCGCCTTCTACCGCTTCTGATTCCCTTCCATCCTGAACCGCAGGAGCGCAGCCAGGAAAGTGTGTCTCAATGTATCGCCGAGTGATTCGGTTCAATCCCCATCTGGCCTCACCAAATTACCCGCAAAACGGGTAATTGCCTTCAGTTTCCTAAACCTCGAATTGTTTTTGACAGTCGACAACTCCTTTATTTACCTTGCAAAGTCCTCTCTCTTGGGCCTTGTCAATACCTTCTTATAAACCCTTAGTTTCTTCCTATAGACCTCCCATAGCTCCCTGCTACGACTGTCATTGGCCGCATTGAATGGTTTTCTGGCATTTAATTCGGTGTACCCTTAGATCCTTCTTCCACCATCTTTAGTCCTTTCACTTTCTGTGCGTCCTGGCTAGACAAGCCGAGTTATAGGAGCATATCATTCCAACTTCCACAACATATTTATCCCATGCCGGAAATATGGAATTTTGCTCAATGGAATTCCCTTGTGGACACACGATAGAAGTAGGCTTTAAAAGGACATCCGTTTCATGGTCAGCCGTTTCATGGGCAGTATGAGAAAATTCTCACATTCTTTAGAAGTTCCCCTTTTCATAGGGGAGTCTTCACGCTATGATCACTCTATGCCTGAGGATGCAAGGGGACCTCATTGCACTGACTACGGAAATGTTCACGTATTCAATGTTTAACGAAACAACCAAATTTTTTTACAGTGTCTCTATTGCCTTTCCTCTCCCACACTATTGTTGTTGCTATTATTTTCTTTATTGGGGCTTTTTTCAGTCATAGAAGAGCATCATAAATTTTATAGCCTCCGAGTGGTGCGTGGCTTTCATCAATATTTGCCATAGACCATGAGCGATAAGAAGAAAACAAATTTTAATAGAAAAAATTCTCCAAGCATTATTTGTTTAACATGCTTAAGGAGGGGGTGGGGCTTCCAGGCATAAGAAAAAAAAAAAAAAATACACAAAACTAAATAACTAATGTCCATGGGAGATATGAAGCCAGCGAAATAATGGAAAAAAACTGTGTCGAGAAAAACCGGAGACAGGAGATGGGGCAAAACGCGTTTCTCATTTTTTTAACTGCAATTTTATTTTTTTCCCTCTTTTTTCTCATCATCTCTTGTTTATGGGAAAAGGATTTCAAGGAAATGAAATGAATGCTTTTTCAAACTAGCTGAGAGTTTAGAGCAAAACAAACATTGATGTTATTGATATTACAATAGTAAGATTGAAAATTTTTATGTATTGATAGTAATTATCATAAAACGAAACAAGGCCGATCCCAAAATTATCCATCAATGGGGGGAATTCCCTCATATCAATGATTTGTGAGTGATTCAAGTTTTCAAGTGCAATGCCGCCGAGCGACATCTATCGTAGAAAAATTTCTAACACAGCTGAAACTTTTTTTTTGGTATTCTTGATGAGTATCGAAGCCATGCGTTCAGTGTAATATGATGTGATTGTAACAACTGACCACTATGACGGATTTGAACAAGTAATAGTGCTTTAAATTCAGGACATGACTTTCAAGGATTTTTAGTAAACCCGATTGTAGGAAGAGACTATCAACCTTACGTAAGCATTTTTAAAGTTAACGGCCAAAGAAGGAGACCGCGTTGCCAACGCAAGTGATGGAGCGATCAATATGGCAATACCAAAACAGTGGTAACACCACACTGTCGACAGCTGATCTGCGTATGTGAATGGCTGTGTGTGTGCCTCACCAGAGGCATCAAAGGGCGAGCACATAGCACAGCAAGGGAGTTCTCAAGTTGAGGGCTTACTGGTAGGAGCTTCTACTTGGTCAAGCGCATAAACGCACCGGCAACCTAGACTCTTTGTTAGTAATCTGCTATTGGTTTTGGGCTATTAGATCCTGTCCGAACAAACACTCTACTGCTCTCATAACCTTGTGACTTGGAGAAAACGCCGCTGATTGTTTTTGTACCGCGGTCGCCATTAGTAGCGTTGCAACCACTGCGCCATCATCGGTTGATCCCACCACTGGTCGTTCTCACACCACGGTCGCCATCGGTAGCGATGCAACAACTGCGCCACCAACACTTGGTCCCCCCGCTAACGCCGCTAGTCGTTTTCACACCGCGGTCGCCATCGGTTGCGATACACGAACAACGCCATCGTCGCCACATGATCGTTAGAGCACTATCGTCAGCGCATCATCGTCAGCGCATCATCGTCGGCGCATCAACGACATAGCAACAACAGTAGAGCGGCACATTTATACCACACTGCGTCATCGTCTATTTCGTTAGCCGTGTTCCATCTCCACAACCAGACCCGCTTGTTTATATTGCTGTTCTTGCGACCATGTCAAGAACTCATCTTCCACTTAAGTTAGTCGATGGCATGCCCTATTCCAGCCCTCGAGAGATGAAATCGCCAGTTACTGTGTAACCCAATTTTCACATTGTGTCTTAAATTTTATCTCTTCGAAGGCGTCGATACTGTTACTGGGAATAAGAGAGCAGCTAAACAACACGAAGTGATCTAGCTGCACTAAGTTGTATCCGTTTCCATTTCCGCTGCTAAAAAGTGATATGCCATTGTGGTCTGGAATCCAAATAGCAGCTGCCGTCGTGGGATTCTCAAGCCAACACCTCAATGAAGCTACAACTAACCTTAGAAAGACTGCAGTCTATGGCTAAGAATCTGGAAACGCAGAACCAGGAACTGCCGGCTGAATTGGAAAGGCTTCAAAGGACACGGCATGTGAGCACTGCTACTTACAACACCACCATCAGGACTGCTATACACAATTCCGATTCGGACCATAATTGAACTGAATATTGAAGACCATAGTAGACGTCTTTGTGTAAAATTTCAGCCAATTCGAATAAGAATTGAGCCCTTTATGGGCTCAAGAAGTTAAATAGGAGATGGGTTCATACGGGAGCTGTATCAGGCTATAGACCGCTTCAGACCATATTTGATACGTATGTTGAAGGTAATGGGAGAAGCCGTTGTACAAAATTTCAGCCAAATCGTATAATAATTGCGACCTCGGGGGCTCAAGAAGTCAAGATCCCAGATCGGTTTATACGGCAGCTATATCAGTTTATGAACCGATTTTAACCATAATTGACACAGTTGTTGAAAAACATATCTAAACATGTCATGCAAAATTTCAGCCAAATCGGATAGGAATTGCGCCCTCTAGAGGCTCACGATATCAAGACCCCAGATCGGTTTATTGACAGCTATATCAGGTTATGGACCGATTTAAACCATACTTAGCGCAGTTGTTAAAAGTCATAACAAAACACGTCGTTAAAAATTTTAGCCAAATCGGACAAAAATTGCGCCCTCGGTTGTGCAAGGCTTTTTGGGAGTTGAAACCATTTCCAATCATCGGGTATACGTTCTTCTTGCCAGATTGCTCAGATAAGCTGATGCATACGCCTTATCAGCGTGTCGCCTCCGGTCTTAAATAGTTCAGTCGGCTCCTGCTGCCTTGTTGTTCTTCAGTCGGATCACTGCTACTTGGACCTCATTCTGACTAGGAGGTAAACATTCTATACCATCACCAGGGATTGGTTCTGCGGTATCCTCTTCGCCGCCAACGTCGGACACAGTTGGGCAAAATGTTATTTCCATATCCTCAGCACACTATCTGTATCAGTTACCAGATTTCCTTCTTTGTCTCTGCAGGAGGGTGTGCCTGCACCAAAGCCATCGGTTTGATGTTTAATTCTTTGGTAGAATTTCCGGACTTCATTCTGTACTCCTGTACATCTCAATTCGCTCACACTCACATCTTACCATTTCCTTTTTCTTTCTGCGGAATAGACGTTTTTCATCTCTCCTTTTCTCCCGATACCTCTCCTTCATCTGGCGCCTTGCTACTAATTGCAGGGTTGCTCTATATGCCGCATTCTTGGCTTCAGTAGCATCTCGACACTCTTGGTCATACCATGGGTTTCTTGGTGGGGGCTTCCGGTACCCAAGTACTGTTGCGCGGCATTTTCCATGGAGTGGGTAATAGTTTTCCACTGCGCCATTATATCATCGAAACAAGGAGTGCTTTCATCAAGCAGTTGGGTCAGTCGAGTGGAGTATGCCGCTGCCATTTGTTGTGTTTGCAGCTTTTCAATGTCCATGATATAGCTCCCTTATAAACCCGATTGGACATCTTGAGCCCCAACAAACAGCAATTTTTCTCGATTTGGCTGAAATTTGCATGCGGTGTTCCGTTACGACTTCCAACAACTGTGCAAGTACGGCCAAAATCAGACTTTAACCTGATATAGCTTATCCTTCTTCGGTTCGTAGAAGCTTAGATGATGATGGCTTATCGAGCAACTACGTGACCGAGAATAACTCTCAAGATTAAGCCTCGTGTCTTGAGCCCACGCGTCCCAGCTCCCTTACCGCTGCTGCTTTGCCGCGAGGTGTTTATAATTAACCGCTAGTTTTTCTCCGCAGACACTGAGCTGAAGCCCAGGGCGAGCCTATTATACCAGCGATCGGGCCTATTATACCAGTATCGATACCGATCACCTATCATATCAGATCCCTGAATACTCGTCATATTATAGCTATGAAGAATTCGATTGGCAAACTACCCTAACCGTTTTCTATTTTCACCAACAAAATAAATGTCTGTACCGAACTCTGTATCTGCCACTTGATTGCCTTTTTCGTACATAGGATGATGTTCTTTGCCAAAGCCTTCGGTAAGTTGTTTCACTCTCTACAATCTTTCATCTTCATTTTCACTACAGTGTCGCTTCTTACTTTCTATTCAATAGACTTTTCTTCAAACCACCGTGTTGAAGGCTATGGTCAACCACGACTCCATGTTCGTATAATGAAATAAAATTGTGCAAAATTTTTTGGTTTCTCCACCAAGACCATTCTATTGCTTTCCACATCATTCAGTGTCCAATGCTGCGTCATTGATGGTGCGCAATTATTAACCATCAAGTCAGTGACCAATAATAACATCATGTTCCATCAGCAAAACTTGCGAACAAACAAAGTGAAAAAAGTATTCAAAACACAATCCAGACAACTGTGCAAACAGACACTGAAACGTGACTAAAAGAGAAAATTTAACTTTTTCGCTGGATTAGGCAGATGGTTCAAAGCAATATAGGCAGAGAGAGAGAGAGAAGCCTCTGATTAAGGCATGAACAAGAAAGGATTTTGTGAAATTTAAGAGTTATTCTTAAAATAGAAAATAAAAGGAGAACAAGGCTTGAATAAATTTATTTTATGTGTTGACATCAGCATTAGTATAATGGTAAAAACAATAATACCAGCGAGGATTAAAGTAGCGCAGAACCGACTCTACGGAACGTGGGTGCAAATCGTGACTAATCGCTGTTTTTTATCGGTTATCGCATGATATCGATAACTTACCAGTGCAACCTTGCACTGATATTTCATCCAGAATATTTAACGAGTTATCGACCCGACTAAAACAAGTTTTTGGCTTAAGGAATCAACACAGATAAGAAATATTTAATCGGAAACGTCTACAGTTGTATGAATGATTTGCTTTAAGACGAACAGTTAAAACTATCCCAACAGGAATCCGATTTTTCTTCACTGATCTTCTTGTCTCACATCAGAGAAAACTTGGTTTCATTTTTCTTTATAGGTAAAAGTAAACTATGGGATTTTAATGTAGCGGTTGAGTGGGGCGGACGTGTTTTCATTTCACTCCTCAAAGAAAAATATCCGTATCACGGAATAGGTACTACCTATTACGAAAAATCTTTAAGCCTTTTTTGGAGTAGGCTAAAAAATGGTATCCGAAACCCCAACAGCTTCGGTGGTGGTGTCAGACCGTAGCATGTTGTCCTCCCCTCCTGAAGTTATGGGTGCTTTGGCACCTGTAGTCGAGAGTAATGCTAGAAGCGCACAATTATACCAATTAATGGGGAAGAGACGGAATAGGTACTACCTATTACGAAAAATCTTTAAGCCTTTTTTGGAGTAGGCTAAAAAATGGTATCCGAAACCCCAACAGCTTCGGTGATGATGTCAGACCGTAGCATGTTGTCCTCCCCTCATGAAGTTATGGCTGCCTTGGCACCTGTAGTCGAGAGTAATGTTAGAAGCGCACAATTAGACCAATTAATGGGGAAGAGACGGATAAACCAGACAGCGAGGAGTGTGGCTTTGGGCCACAAGGAGGGGATGTCCCCTATATATGCAGTGCATTGTGTTGGCAATTTGGAAAGTTAAGCGTTGGAGGGGGGAAAGAGGAAGTAGTGTTTATTGATATTAGTCTTAAATTTCTGAACGTCAATATCGGTGAGAAAGACATTACCTGGAAGTCGATTCCACATACGAATGGTTCGGGCGAAAAATGAATTTTTTCGGTAATGCATGGTTCGGTCGATTGGCCAACCAAATACCAACGGGTGTGAGTTCCTGGCAAGTCTTGTATTCCTGGTAAACATCCTAACGTCTGGGATAAGAAGACGAATATCCCTGGAACACACGCCATGAAAGTAACGATAGCGCAATACAACGCTACCCACATTCCGACGATGTTCAAGAGAAGCAATAGAGTTAGATACCCTACTGTCCCCAATCAACATCATTGCTCTCCGTTGAACCCGGTCAAGTAGCTCCAAGGATGATTTTGGAGCTTCTGCCCACATATGAGAGGTTTATTCCATCCTTGGACTGATGTAGGTAGTATAGATATTGAAAAGATCAGAAGAGGTGAAATATTTCTTGCACCGCTTAAGAAAGCCCAAACACTTGAATGCTCTTTTCGACACTTCGAATAGGTGTTTTGACCAACGGACATCACATTGTATCATCATGCCCAGAACATCAAGAGCATCTGACTGCTCAATATCTATACCGTCGATAGATATCGACGATTGAAGTTGGTTAGTGATTAGCTTGTGAGACAAGAAACAGCACTGCGTCTTCAGTGCGTTAAGGTCTACTCTGTTCATTCTACCCCACTTGGAAATGGCCAACCAATCCTGGGAGAGCGTCTCATCCATAATGCGCCTCCTGTCCACAATTTCTTGAGGACTCAGTCTATGGTCGAATGAATATGAAAGACACAGACTACTGTCATCGGCAAATAAGTAGACTGGATTCGAAGTCTGACCCAATAGATCGTCAATGAAAATAAGAAGGGAAGGGGAAAGGACAGAGCCTTGTGGCACACCTGCGGTCAATGTATAGTGCGATCTTTGAGAAACCTCGATATAAATCGAACGAAGTTAATACTGTGTAAAGAAAAATATCCATATGTCGGAATAGGTACTACCTATTACGAAAAATTGTAAGCCTTTTTGGAGTAGGCTAAAAACTGTCTCCAAAAACCCAACACCTGCGGTGGTTGCGTCAGACCGTAGCATGTTGTCCTCCCCTCCTATAGGTGTGGATGCCTTGACACCTGTAGTCGAGAGTAATGCTACAAGCGCACAATTAGACCAATTAATGGGGAAAAGACGGATAAACCAAACAGCGAGGAATGTGGCTTTGCTGAGCTCACAAGCAGACGGAGAAAGTGATCCGGTGCACGACGAAGGAGACAGAGGAGTATGTACCGGCAGCGTAATCGGGCGAAAGTGCAGGATGCTGGAAGGGATAGAACTGACATTCCAATCACTTCTATGAAAGCTGGAAAAAGAATCAGATTTTTCGAAGAGCATAACACTGCTAAAAATGCTGAAGAAGAAAAAGAGCTCACCGCTTTTAGGTACTCTCGGAATCCCAAACCAGCCCTCCCGCAATGAAAACTACAGACAGTGTCCTGCGGAGGTAGACAAAGTCGATACTAGAACGAAGGAAGCGCGCATGGCTTCTGAGTCCTCATGGATGACTGTGACTTCCAAACTGAGGCCACAGTCACCACAGAAGTGGATGATGGTCGCTGAGAATAGCAAAGAGCCGCCGCCTTGCGCCAGAGTGGCAAGGAAAATGAGATGACTTATGCAGTCATTGAAATTGGCTATGCATCCAGTAGGATTCCAACAGATCATGGGTCCCAAGTGTAGTATCTGTTTAACGATCGGATTTTCGAATATGTGCTGAACTCTGTAGAGGGTCCACCCATACGAATGATGAGCTGCAAGTTTAGAGGGGACATCTTAACGCTGCGCTTGCGTCAGCGGAATGTATTGATACCGTCAAAAGGCTCGTTGGAATTATCCACGCTCCATAGGGGGGCGCAAAGCTCGACCTGGTGAGACAGATGGACATCCCACAGCTCATAAAGGCGACGGTCTTCATCAAGGATATTGGCCGTGGAGAAATGCCAGGTTTTCCATAGGGAGGAGAAGGAGAAAGAAACTCTCTTTGTGATGGACATTGATCAAGTCTTCGTGACAGGTTTGGCTAAGACTAAGGGCATGGCGTACTACGAGACACCATGGCCATATCTTTCAAGATTGGGAAGACAAGGATAGGCGAATATCCTCATATTGAGCCATCGGTCGGCGCAGTGGTGGTACACTCAATAACACCTAACGGACACAGGGCCGACGACGAGATTTTCACCGACTCTCTCAATATTGGGAAGACTAGGATAAGCATAGATCCTTATACTAAAACATCAGGCAGTACAGTAACGAGAGACCCAACACAGCCTAATGAACAGGGACCCGACGACGGAACCATCAACGACATTCTCGAGATTAGGAAGACTAGGATGGATAATGATCCTAATGCTGAAACATCAGGCTGTGCAAAATTGCAAATTGCAAATTGTGCCCATGAACATTCCACTAAGGAACAGGGGCAAACTTCTCACATATCAATGAGTGCAGTCCGATTCAGGCAGTGCGGTGATAGAGAACTCAATGCCGCCTAACGTACAGGGAGCCGACGATGAGACCATAACATACTCCCAAGAGGCCCATTTACTTAAAATTTGGAAGACTTTTATAGGCAAAGATCCTAACATTGGAACATCAGGCTGTGTAGGGACGGTAGACTCAATACAGCCTTACAAACAGGAACCCGAAGATGGAACCATTACCAACTTCCCCAAAATTCGGAAGATTAGAATATGCAAAGATCCTAATACTAAAACATCAGGCAGTGGAGTGACGGGAAACTCATTGCAGTCTTAAGAACAGGCAGCAGACGATGAGACCATCACCCACTCCCATGAACCCCTCTTAATGGAAGACCAATGATTAAGATCATCCAGAAAAACCTCCACCGGAGCGAGACTGCTAGTCTCGTTCTGATGGAGAAAATCAGCAAGGTCAAGATTCATACTGCCTAACTTCATCTGCCTTTTGACTCTCCAACACCGCCACCTATGTCGGAGCAGCAACGGTTGGTGAGGAAAACAAAACAGACAGGAAATAAGGAACTAATAGGGTGCGATGCGAACTCTCAAAATATTTCGTGGGGTATACCAAAATTAAAACTTAATATTGGGCGTAGGTTGACCGAAGGCTCATCAAAACGGAATTTATGGTCAAGGAAGCCATTAGGAGCTTCAAACCATTTAAGTCACCTGGACCTGATGGAATATATTCGGCGTTACTACAAAAAGAAGGGTCAGACGAATTGGCGGTAAAGGCCAGAGGACTGCCATCAAGAAGTTTGGTTAACCCGAAGCCTTTCGGGTCGAAGCAGTCCTGGACGACGAACACTGTGGAACAGCAAAACAGTCGGTAGGACGGAGAAAATCCTATGGGGTGGTCCGAATTGTGACAGGACGAGGCTATTACTGAAAGGAAGTAAGAAGGAGGTCAATAAAGACGTTATAATACTTCTAAGAGATAAGGATACGAATCAGCTATGCAGAAGGGCTTAAAGGGTCTTGCATATAGCATATGACTGGGTTAGACCCAGGGGTCTCAATGTTAGCCCAGAAAAGACTAAAATATGCCTGTTCACGAGGAAGACAAAGATGGGCCAGTTTGAAGCACCACTTTTCGATATCTGACAATGTCAAATACTTAGGAGTGATCTTGGATACTTTGGAAAAAGTCTCAGATATGATGGGATCACATATTTTTGCCTCGAGACAAAAAAGAAGTGCTAGCGACAATACCAGACAGTCTAAAGTTCATTATACCATGGTAAGCAAACAGAAATGTGTTTTGTGTAAAGAGAGTCATGTATTAAAAACTTGCCTCAAATTTATGAATATAAGTCCGAAGGAAATTTACATCGACAGCCAGAAAGCACAAAAGTTGTATCAATTGTTTGGTTCAGGGTCACACAGCTTGAAAGTGTTTCATAAAAAATGTGTATGTGCAAATTGTGATACAAAGCATCATACTCCTTTACACATAATGCAGGAGACATAACTGAACCACGTTAAGATAGCAAATAGCTCCAATATGATACATGGGTTAAGCAACACAGTTTATAGAAGCGACTTTGTTGCCTCAGGATGTGGGGGCACATCATGCATCGGTGTCTAACAGAACTGTTTTAGCTACAACGTGGGTCTATATTAAAGGGTGATTATTTTAGCTATTATCTTTATGGCAACACTAGTTTAAACAGCTCACTCACGTTTCGTGTTTTGATTCATTGTCAGTTTGGTCTATAATTTAACCATGAATCGTCTCTGTTAAGAAAGTTCGTCGTGGTCTCTTCTTCTATTCCATTTTATGGACGAAGCTCATGTTTTACTCATTGGGTGCGTAAATAAGCGGAATTGTCGATTTTGGAGAGAAGATCAGCCAGAAGCTTTGCAAGAGCTATCAAGGCATTCAAAAAAGTCACAGTTTGGTGAGGTATATGGGCTGGTGGCATCATTGGACCGTACTTCTTTTAAGAAGATTCGAATCGTAATGTAACTGTGAATGGTGAGCGCTACCGTAAAATAATTTCCAACTTTTTTGCCCAAAATGCAAGAGCTTGACTTGCATGACTTGTGGTTTCAACACATCGAAATATCCATTTCCGACCCTATAAAGTATATATATTCTTGATCAGCGTAGACTTATCCGTCCGTCCGTCTGTCTGTTGAAATCACGTTACAGTCTTTATAAATACCGATATTGAGCTGAAACTTCGCACAGATTCTTTTTTTGTCCATAAGCAGGTTAAGTTCGAAGATGGGCTAAATCGGACTATATCTTGTTATAGCTCCCATACAGACCGATCCGCCGATGTAGGGTCTTAGGCCCACAAAAGCCACATTTATTATCCGATTTTGCTGAAATTTGGGACAGTGAGTTGTCTTAGACTCTTCGACATCTTTCGTCTATTTGGCTCTGATCGGTTCAGATTTGGATATAGCTGCCATATAGACCGATCCTCCGATTTAGGGTCTAAGGCCCATAAAAGCCACATTTATTATCCGATTTTGCTGAAATTTGGGACAGTGAGTTGCCTTAGGCCCTTCAACATTCTTCGTCAATTTGGCTCAGATCGGTTCAGATTTGGATATAGCTGCCATATAGACCGATCCTCCGATTTAGGGTCTTAGGCCCATAAAAGACATATTTATTATCCGATGTTGGTGAAATTTGGGACAGTGAGTTGTGTTAAGCCCTTCGACATTCTTCGTCAATTTGGCCCAGATTGATCCGGATTTGGTTATTGCTGCCATATAGACCGATCCTCCGATTTAGGGTTTTTGGCCCATAAAAACAGCATTTATTAACCGATTTTGATGAAATTTGGGACAGTGAGTTGTCTTAGATCCTTCGACATCTTTCGTCAACTTGGCCCTGATCGGTTCAGATCTGGATATAGCTGCCATATAGACCGATCCTCCGATTTAGGGTCTTAGGTCCATTAAAGCCACATTTATTAACCGATTTTGATGAAATTTGGGACAGTGAGTTGTCTTAGACTCTTCGACATCTTTCGTCTATTTGGCCCTGATCGGTTCAGATTTGGATATAGCTGCCATATAGACCGATCCTCCGATTTAGGGTCTTAGGCCCATAAAAGGCGCATTTTTTGGTCGATTACGCCGAAATTTGGGACAGTTAGTTGTGTTAGGCCCTTTAACATCCTTCGTCAATTTGGCTCAGATCGGTTCAGATTTTGATATAGCTGCCATATAGACCTATCCTCCGATTTAGGGTCTTAGGTCCATAAAAGCCACATTTATTGCCCGATTGTGATGAAATTTGGGACAGTAAGTTTAGTTAGGCTCTTCGACGTTCTTCTTCAATTTGGCACAGATCGGTCCACATTTGGATATAGCTGCCATATAGACCGATCTCTCGATTTAAGGTCTTGGGCCCATAAAAGGCGCATTTATTGTCCGATTTCGTCGAAATTTGGGACAGTGGGTATCCAAAGTTGGGCCCGACCGCACTTAATGCCTTTTTACTTGTTTTTCATCCCCTCCCCCTCTTTTTTTCTACACCTATTAGCCCTTACAATAAAATATTCACCCAATTTTATTTCAACAATTATAAATTCCTCACATTAATAGGTTAATACCTTGGGGTATTTTCAATTCGTAAGATGACAAGAAATGTATGATGGCACACATTTTAACGATAAGCTAAATGTCTTAGCTGCTTAATGACAAAACGCTTGATTACATTTTCGGAATGTGTGTTTTAGCGAACATAAACTTAATTAAGGTTAAGAGTTAATTAAGCAAAGCAACAAAAAATTCCATGAGCACTTGAACACTAAACGAAATGAGTGTTGGGCAAAAAAGTGTCATTGTCACATAAGTCAAAGTGTCTCATACTACCTCTCTTTCACCTCATCTCCCCTGCTCTCTAACAATTGCCAATTTCCCACAGTATGAACAAAATGTCATTCTCATTGGCCAATCAATATTGTTGGGTTCCTTTTTTTCGCAAAGACGTTGCAAGAAGACAAGGGTTCTCTAACACCTCTTAATTTCCTACGACATCGATGTGAAATGTGTGCAGGAGACCTGAAGAAGGTTAATTCCTAGTACTAATTGTGTGTCACACCTCTTCGACAGCGCATTCAAAGGTGAGAGAGAGAGGCGTCAAGAGATAATCAAGCAAGAGGATTATCAGCATTCCAAAGAAATTCAAAAGAGAAAACCCACAAAAAGAAAAGTGTTAAGGCAAAAAAAATTACGAGCAAATCTAAGAAATTTAAAGGAATTCGTTTTAGTTTTCAGTATTAGAGAGTAAAATGTCTTTGACTTTGTTGTAGATTGGTGGAAAAACTAAAGGGAATTTAAAATTTTGGTTATGCGGGTTTGATGATATTCACATATGAGGCGTTCGCTGATTTGGCCGTGTCGATTTTTATATGCCCACCACCATGCATATTGGTTATATCATCATCCATTTTGGTTATATCTCCACTATTATATCCATAGTTTTATCTAAACATGGGCAGTTCAGTATCAGTTTTGGCTCAGGTGCAGAGAATCCTAATACAAGTCACAGTTTCAACGAGATTAAGCATTTCAACGAATGCACTTTTTTATGGGATTAACACCCTAAATCGGCAGATCGGTCAATATGGCAGCCATTTGTAGAAGCGGTCCGATCTGGACCATATTCGGTTCCTACTTTGGAGGAATTTGTATATTTCGCTGTTCCAAATCGGGAAATAAGTGTGACTTTTGTGAGCTTAAAAAACATGCCTACTCTCTGGCCATTATCGACTGGTTCTGGGAGACTTCAATGCGAATCCGTTTCAAGGCATTTTCCCCTAGGTAACGACCAGCGGGGCATAGCTTTGGTAGAGCAGATTGAAGGCACGGTGGATGAGGATACCCACACGAGGATTACGAGGAGGTGCAGCAGCTCGCTAGGCATTTCCATTGCATCCCCCGAACTCCAGAGTGACATATCCGGGCAAGCCGTTATAACTTCGGACCATCTTCATACCACCTCTCCCTAATACTCACCATCGACAGACCATCCGACTTCATAACCTCTGAGCGCCGAACATTTATCATTCAGAAGAAGGCCGATTGGGTCGGCTTCAGAGAGTATATCAATCGCCGCTTCAGTCAACTGACACCCTCCTCAAATGTGCAAGTAGCCGAGAGTAAATTCCGAGACATCATTAAAGCTGCAGATGCTGGCTTTATACCAGCCGGTCGAATACCCCAAGACAGCGGTAGCCGCAGACATAATTAAAGCTGCTGATGCTGGCTTTATACCAGCCAGTCCAATACCCCAAGACAGCGGTAGCCGCAGACGAGCGTGATGGGATTCATTGCACTGATCCCTCTAACCCCAAAATCAGCGAGCTGAAGCTGCAAATTAATACGGGAGCCACCGTGGTGCATAGGTTAGCATGCCCGTCTATCGTGCCCAAATGCCCGGGTTCCATTCCCACCGGCAAGAACACCTTAAAATATTTTTCAACGGTGGTTATCCCCTCACCAAATGCTGCCAACATTTGTGAGTATTTCAGCCATGTACAACTTCTCAACCAAGAGGTGTCACTTTTCAGTGACACGCCGTTCAGACTCGGTATAAAACAGAAGGTCCCCTTATCATTGAGCTTAAATTTCAAATCGGGCAGCACTCAATTGATAATGTGAGAAGTTAGTTTCCCTCAAAGTTGTTCCATAGTGAGATGATTGGGAAACTCGAAACTACAGTCAACGAACATAAGTGGAGTTTGTGGCTGGAACACTTGGAGCAATGTAGCTTAGGTACTGGTTTAGTCATCATAAATTACCGTAGACGAAGTAACGAATGCCATCCTTAGCGCAAATCTTCCAAGGCGCTGGGTTTGGACGGAATTTCTATACTGATGCTAAAGAATCTGGACCTACCGGGAGTCGAGTACCTTACAGCTATCCTCAAACTTTCTGTGAACACTCTTATAGTAACCGATGTCTGATAGATGGGCAGAGTGATCCCGCTTCTGAAAGCTGGAAAGGACCCGGTTAAAGGGGAGTCGTGCAGACCGATCTCCCTTCACTCACCAGTAGCCAAGATGCTTGAGGGGGTACTTCTCCCGAGCCTCGCAAGAGAATTTCCATTTGCGAGCATCAGCATGGATTTCGAAGACTGCATAGCACGACAACTACTTTGCATGCCGTTACCGCAAAAATTTTAATCAGCCTAGGTCATGTAATAGGACGGTCCTTGTGGTACTGGGCCTATCGAAGGCATTCGACACGGTCAACCATGCCCAACTATTTGAGGACGCCAATATGTCCCTCCAGACAGATCTGTAACGCTGAGTCACGAATTATCTGTGTTGTCGCCTGTCATTTCTGGAATTTAGGGATAAAAAATTTAAACACCGTGGTGTGAAACACTGGGTTCCCCAAGGCGGGTTGATATCTTCGACACTGTTTAACCTCTACCTTTCGTCTATTCCATCCTCTCCAGACGGCATAGAGATCTTATTATATGCGTACGATTGAACGATCATGGCATCAGGCCCCCCAACCATTATTGACATCTGCGATTGGATAAACATCTACCTCAACCAACTTCGGGCTTATTTCGCTTCAAGAAATCTGAAGATATCTTCCACCAAATCTTCAGCCACATTGTTTACTATAAAGACGCATGAGGTGAATAATAAGCTGAGTGTTAAAGTCGATGGAGGAACGATTCCACCCGTCAAGTGTCCCAAAGTACTTGGTGTCTCATTTGACATTTCTTACACATTCTCCTCACTCTCCTTAAGGTCAAAAGTAAATAAGTAAAAGCGTGCTAAGTTCGGCCAGACCGAATCTTATATACCCTCCCCCATGGATCGCACTTCCAATGGTGGGGGGTATAAAACGATCCTCAAGTCACTTGTCGGCAGCACTTATGGTGCTCATAAAGAAACCTTGTTGACAACGCACAAAGCAATGGACCGGTCTTTGGTGTGTTATGTAGCTGTAACACGCAGTGGAATAATATTCTGATCTGTCAGAATGCCGCTGTCTCCTCAGTTCTCACGCGGACAATCTCCATCAGGAGACAAAGATCCTAGGCGTGCGAAGACAAACCTGCATGCTGTCTAAGCAATATCTTTTCGGCTCTCATCGCAGAGACGATCCAAATCATCATCTTATGGATAGGTATCCACCGCCCATAAGCCATAAGGCAGATCTACATGATCTAGAAGGTGAGGTTCAGCGCTACAAGAGAGAACCTCTAGATCAAGCGGCATATCAAGCGAGTCTAGACAACATTCATGCAGACACGTAAATAGATGCGGTGAATAGCTACCGGGTGAATGTGGCCCTTGGAAAACGACCGCCTCCCTTTTCGCCTGAAAAATTTCCCTCCCCTGCAAACCAGAGTAATTCTGGCTCAGTTACTATCCGGCAGATGAAGCTGCCTCGTCTCCTACAGACCAAGGATTAATGCATACATGCAAAATGTATCCCAATTGTTGCCTTGGATCACACGACACATGTCACCTGTATAACTGCCCAGCCAGACCCACTCAACTCAGACTCAAATCCCTCTGAACGTACCCCACCATAGTCGCAGAGTTCCTGGATCTACATATTCCAGAGAACCAAGCAGATAAAAGATAGAATACGACAAACTGCCACAACACGAACCTCACTATGTCATGTAGGCGGATCCTCCCCCTTACCCAAATTTTTAAAAACGCCAAATCTCGATCATTGGTTAGGTTAGGTTGAAAAGAAGGTGCAGATATTAATCCGCCCCATGCCATTATGGACATACACCTAAGCCAGTAATCGGCTTGTTGTGCGCTCTATAAACTATAAAGTAACCTCTAAAAAAATATTCTATGTTAGGAATTCCGTGCTACTTACAAAATCCTTAATTGTTTTCCATGCCACTCCCCTAAGTGGGTTCATGTCTGGTATAGTGTCCCCACCTAAGTGCCGGTATCTGTTAGCCGCGAAAGCCTGGCAATGACAAAGGAAATGCTCCAACGTCTCATCATCTTCCCCGCATGCCCTACACATGCTATCACTTGCAGCACCAATTTTGCGTTAGTGAGCTCGTAGTCCTATGTGTCCCGCTGTGATACCAAAAGCTATACTGACCTCCTTCTTACTTCCTTTCAGTAATAGCCTCGTCTTTTCACGATCTGGATCCCCCCATAGGATATTCGCCGCCCTACCGACTGTATCGCTATTCCACAGGTTAGCATGCGCATTCGTCGCCCACGCCCTTAACTCGAACTCCGTCGACCCGAAAGGCTTCGGGAGAGCCAAGTTTATTGACGGCAGTCCTCTGACCTTCACCGCCAAATCGTCTGCCCTTTCATTCTCCCTTACTTCGTTATGCTCCAGCACCCAAACCATGCAGATTTTTAGTTTTTTAGTGTGAGGCAGCCACTGCGGCTATGAGACTTAAGGCTTATGGGAAAATGGATAGAGGATAGGAGTAGGTCATACTTTCGCGGTATAAACGACGATAGGAAACCTGAAAGCATTGAAAGAGATCTCCGTTCGGATATCTGAGATGACATTGCCGTTAGCGGCACGGTCTTGGGTTCACGGAACTCTGGCATTTCCATCTGGATGTTCATGCAAGAGAGATGGAGGCCCAGGGGCTGAGATATGTTTTCGACTGCCTAACCAAATATGGTCCCGCAGGCGGAGATCCAGTCGATCAGGGAATGCGTGAGTTGGTGTGGTCTTAACGCGAGGACGTCGAATATGAACATCCTTGGGGACAGTAAACTGGCTATCAGGGCAAAAACCACTAGGATGGTAAGTCACGAACAGTCTTGGAGCTTAAGAAGGACATTAACGCCTTCTCTGAGGATGGTATGATCCGTAACTGCCGATTGCAGGGTGGCTTTTATAGCGCATTCTTGGCTTCAGTAGCTTTTCGACAATATTGATCGTGCCATGGGTTTTTTTAAGGGAGGCTTCCTTTACCCAAGTACGGATTTTTTCGTATTTTTCATGGAGTTGCAATGGATTGCCACTGTGCTGTTATATTATCGGGACAAGTAGTGTTGTCATCAAGCAGTTGGACCAATAGAGTGGAGTGTGCCATTTGCCACCTGTTGTGTTTGCAGCTTTTCTATGTCCAGCTTGCGTCCAGTGTCAGATGATACTTTCTCGCCACACTAAGGCGGGTACAAACCTTTATTGCAACAAGGTAATGATCTGAATCGATGTTAGCCCCCCACGCTGGTTGAAAGCCTTGAATCTATCACAACATAATCTATTTGGTTTCACGTGTTTTGATCGGGTGATAGCCATGTGGCCGTGTGAATCCTTTGATGTTGGAATTTGATGGTGCCGACTACCATGTTCTTTGCCTAGCCGAAGTCCATTAGCCTCAATCCATTATCGGAAGTTTCTTTGTATAGGCATAGTTTTCCGACTGTTGGGCCAAAGATATTTTTCTTCCCTATTTTTGCATTAAAATCTCACCGATTTAAATATCATGGGCGGTACAGTGCTCCTAGAAAATATCCTTGGTCTGTTTGTTCTTGTCTTCCGTCGGGGCATGGCCTTAAATAAGGCTGATGTTGAAGAATTTGTCCTTTATGTGGATTGTGGTTAGTCTCTCATCCACCAGAGTGAACCTGGAGACAAGGTGTTTCATTCTCCGGCTAACCACAAATCCACAGCCAAACTCATAACTCGTCTCAAGGCTGCTGTTATATAGGGCGTCACCACTTGGTGTTGTTGGGAAATCACGATAGCGGTCGAACGCGTAAAGCTAGCCGCTTGAAATTTTGCACTGATACTAAATATTGATGTAGGTCGTTGGGGATTACAAACGGCCCATATCGGTTCAGATTTAGATATAGTTCGCATATAAACCGATCTCCCGATTTGACATCTTGAGCCTCTACAAGCCGCAATTTTTATCCGATTAAGCTGAAATTTCGCATGTAGTGTTCTGTTATGATTTTCAACATATGTTCTAAGAACGGTCCCAATCGGTCTATAACCTGATGTAGCTCCCATATAAACCGATCTCCCGATTTGACTTCTTGAGCCCCTACAAGCAGCAATTTTTGTTCGATTTGGCTAAAAATTTGCATGTAGTGTTCTGTTATGATTTCCAACAACTTTGTCTAGTACGATCCAAATCGGTTTAAAACCTGATATAACTCCCATATAAACCGATCTCACGATTTGACTTCTTTATCCCTTACAAGCCGCATTGAATGACTAAACGAATATACCTTCTACCTAAGGTAGTGGGTATAAATACAATCTGCTCAAAGTTTCAGCTCAATATCTCCATTACTAAAGGCTGTAGCATGATATCAACAGACAGAGGGGCATACATAGTGGTCTTAGATTTTTACAAAGATCAAGAATATATACGTTTTATAGGATCGGAAATGGATATTTCAATGTGTTGCAAACGTAATGACAAAATGAATGTACCCCCATTCTTCGATATCGGGAAGAATTAATTTCCCATAAATTTCCCCTCCACCGACTTCTTTCAAATTCCAGGAAATATTTTTAACTCTGAAAGACAAAGCTTCAGTTTAATTTCGAATTGTTATGGTGTTGCAACTTAACGCATCATGGATGATTAATTAACAATTATAATGAAAATACGAAATTATGTAAACAATTTTATTAATAAATACCCCATAAAATATTTCCACATCATAGGAATTATTTATTTTTTGTTCTTGTTCAGTTATTGCCCTCTCATTAAATTGTTAATTACAATTCGGCAATTTCATCCATTGACAATGGAACAAAATAAATTTCAAATAAGACATTCACTTCGAACCTTTGCTGGCTGCCACCTTCATTCGATGATCAACCAATTTCCAATGTCACTATTTGTCAATCGTCATTATTTTGGGTCGAAGTAGGCACGTGCTTATCTATGTGTATGTGTGTGTGTGTTCTGTGTGTCTATAAAAGCTCTTTTGGAAATCGCCAATATGGTAGAATGTAGAGAGTGTACACTCAGTGGCCTCCAACCTCAAATGAAAGCAGCACCATAAAATGGTCCGAAAAACGATGGAAACTTTTCATTAAAACGAATACCTTTTGGCCATAGTCATAGTCAAATCGAACGAATGAACGAACAAAAAAAATTGTGTGTAGCTTAATTGAACACGCGGCACTTGTGTGGCATATAGCGCAGAGGTAAGCATACAGGCAGCACACACACACACACACAGACAGACATGTGTACCTCCATAAACAAGATGCATAAATTGACAAAGGACACGTTTTGTGCGAAATCACTTGTTAAATCTGAAAACGTGTTTCTCACCAACAAAAAAAAAAAAAAACAAGGGCACTAAAGTAGGGCTGCCCGAACGGAGTGCCGCAGAGCGACACCTCATTGGGGAGAAGTTTTTGTATGGCAAAGTATCTCACAAATGTCGCTGTAAATGTAGAAGGGGACAACCACCACTGAAAATTTTTCTGATGTTCATGCAAGGTTTCGAATCCATGCGTTCGGCGTCATAGGCGGACATGCTAACCTCTGCGCTATTCCGTTTGTAACACCTCCAAATACTCATCTAAGGTCCCATAAAGTATTGGGTTGCCCAAAAAGTAATTGCGGATTTTTTTAAAGAAAGTAAATACATTTTTAATAAAACTTAGAATGAACTTTAATCAAATATACTTTTTTTACACTTTTTTTCTAAAGCAAGCTAAAAGTAACAGCTGATAACTGACAGAAGAAAGAATGCAATTACAGAGTCACAAGCTGTGAAAAAATTTGTCAACGCCGACTATATGAAAAATCTGCAATTACTTTTTGGGCAACCCAATACCACTGAAAATTTTTCTGATGTTCCTGCCAGGTTTCGAATCCATGCGTTCAGCGTCATAGGCGGATATGCTAACCTCTGCGCTATGGTGGCCTCCCAATTCCGTTTGTAACACCTCCAAATATTCGTCTAAGGCCCCATAAAGTATATTCCTGATCGTCATGACATTTTAAGTCGATCTAGCCATGTCCGTCCATCTGTCGATTACTTTCGAAGTAGTAAGCTAGCTGCTTGAAATTTTGCACAAATACTTCTTATTGACGTAGGTCCACTGGGGTTGTAAAAGGTCCAAATCCATCCTAGTTTAGATATGGCTCTCACAAAAACCGTTCTCCCGATTATACTTCTTGTGACTCTGCAAATTTGCAAACTTCTCACATATTAATGAGTGCAGTCCGATTCAAGTTAAAGCTCAATGATAAGGGGCCTCCTTTTTATAGCCGATTCCGAATGGCGTGCCGCAGGGCGACACTTTTTTTGGGGAGAAGTTTTTACATGGCATAGTACACGCCAAATGTTGCCAGCGTTAGGAGAGGACAACCACAGCTGAAAATTTTTTATTTGGTGGTCTCGCCAGGATTCGAACCCAGGCGTTCAGCGTCATGGGCTCTAGAGAGCGTAATTCTTATCCGATTTGGCTGAAATTTCGCATATTAACTTCTGCTATAACCTCCATCATACGCGCCAATTATGGTCTGAATCGGCCTATAGCCTGATATAGCTCCCATACAAACCGATCTCACGATTGTACTTCTTGAACTCCTAGAGCGCGCAATTCTTATCCGATTTGGCTAACATTTTGCAAAATGACTTTTACTATTTCCAGTATCCAAACCAAGTATGATTCGAATCGATTCATGTGGCCCTATTAGCATTGCAATTTTTATCCATTACTAGCCGAACCGGACCCGCTCCGCTGCGCCTTCTTTAACTCTTTAATATCGTTTTAGGGTGGGTACACTTCGCCCTAAATGCGGATATCGGATTCGTGCCATTGTAGCCTATGACGTTGAACGTGTTTGAATCCTGGCGAGAACATCGACCAAAGCGGTGTTTATCCCCTATTAATGTTGGCGACATTTGCAAGGTACAATGCCATGCATGGTCATTTAAAAAATGTTCCCCAAAGAGGTGTCGCACTGCGACGCTGAACGCGTTCGAATCCTGGCGAGAACATCGATCAAAGCGGCGTTTATCTCCTCTTAATGTTGGCGACATTTGCGAGTTACAATGCCATGCATGGTCATTTAAAAAATTTTCACCAAAGAGGTGTCGCACTGCGGGACGCCGTTCGGACTCGGCTATAAAGAATGGTCCCTTACCATTGAGTTTAAACTTGAAGCGGAAAACACTCATTGATGTGTGAGAAGATTGCCCCTGCTCGATTCCTGGTGTTTTTAAAAATTAGGGTAATGAGAAGTGCTTCTTAGGGGAAGGATGGCACCTCAGATATTTCGACTTAAATATGGATATAAAATTCGTGCTGCACTTCCAAATCCCTTTAATTTGAGCCCCATATTGGCATTGCCGGTAAATATGAACCGTTTGGAGGGTATTTTGAGAATGAGGCGGCCACCGGCACTTTGCACTGAAAATAGATATCAAATTAGTTATTTATTCCCAACGAATATGAAGTGCAGTTTAGGGGGTATTTTAGGGCGTACCCCAAAACACTTGTCATAATGGGTCAAATAACCCATTTAACGTATCTTGAGGAGGAAAGCGCCATCTAGACTTGAACGCATATTTTAATGTCATATTCGTAATCTACTCCCTAATACCATTCATTTGAGTTCCATATAGCCATGGTCGGCTAATATGCCCATTTGGGGGTATTTGGAGGTGGGCGATCTACCATTACTTGGACCTAATGTTTTATGACATATTTGTAATCTAGTGCCTAATAATTTTCATCTGAGTCCCATATTGAACGCATATATCTGTCTAGAGGAGTTTAGGGGTTGGGGGTCGCCGGCTGGGTACTTTGACCCAAATTTTAATATAATATTCGCTTTCTGGTCTCCAATATCTTTCATTACCTTATTGTGCCCATCGGACCACTTTCGGATATGGGTGACGTTTTCGGGGTAGGGGGGAGGGTCCTCCTCCACTCGATATCTTAAAATTATATAGCCTATGTTTCCCTCCAGACAAACGTACACAATCTATAAAAATTTGAAAAAAATCGGTTCACCCAAGTATCATATAGTCATAATAGGTCTAATGGTGTTTTCGGGAGGTGGCGTGACCCACTATACCTCGTTCTGATTTTGTATGCTAGATTTGAAATCTACTCCCGAATACCTTTCGTTTGAGCCCCATATTGAAATGATCGTCCAATATGTCTGTTTGGGGGAGTTTTGGGGTTGGGGCGGCCCGATGGGTACTAAGACTCACATTTTAATACCATATTCATATTCTACTCTCCAATACCTTTCATTTGGTGCCTATATTCTCCCGATCGGTCCACTTTTGATTTTGGGTTGTATTTTTGGCATAAGGGGGAGGGTCCGTCCCCCTTTCGATACCGACAAATTATATAGCCTATGCTTCCTTCCAGAACAACCTATCCAATATGCGAAAATTTCGAGAAAATCAGTTCATTTGGTGCCTATATTGTCCCGATCGGTCCACTTTTGATTTTGGGTTGTATTTTCGGCATAAGGGGGAGGGTCCGTCCCCCTTTCGATACCGACAAATTATATAGCCTATGTTTCCTTTCAGAACAACCTATACAACATGCAAACATTTCGAGAAAATCAGTTCTGCCGTTTTTCAGTCTATACGGAACAAACACACCGAGACCCATATCTCTGTAATTGGCTAATGTGCCCATTTTGGGCGTTTTTGTGGGGGTGGGGTGAACCCCTATACTTCGACATGAGTTTGTATGCCAGATTCGTTATCTACTCCAGCATACTTTTCATTTAATACCTACATTGTCCTTATCGGTCCACTTTTGATTTTGGGTGGTGTTTTTTTGGGGTAACGGTGAAGGGTCCGCCCCCTTCCGTCATCAATAAATAATAAAATCTATTCCTACTTCCTGACCATATTCGTAATCTACTTCGGAATACCTTTCATTTGAGTCCCATATTGTCATGATCGTCAAATAAACCTATTTCAAAGGGTTTTGGCGCTGGGGCGGCGCCCCAGGTACTTGGACCCAACTATTATTATGAAATTCGTACTCTACTCTTGAATACCTTTCATTTGAATCGCATATTGTCCCGATCGGTTCACTTTTATTTTTTTTTGGTAGTATTTTTAGGGTAAGGGGGAGAGTCCGCTCCCCTCCCGACATCAAAAAATTATATAGCCTATGTTTCCCTCCAGACCAACCTACACAATCTGTAAAGTTTACAAGGTAATCGGTTCAGCCGTTATTGAGTCTATACGGAACAAACAAACAAACCAACAAACAAACAAATACAAATTGAATTTTATTAACAAGATTCTTCGTTTGCCTATAAAGAGTCCTACCACGTCTATACACATCATCCACAATACGACGCCAGGCCCCAGGAGGCCAAGCAGGCCCTAAGGTCCCTTCTGAAATACTCCTGATACGTATCGGCAATAGTCACATCAACCACAACAAGGTCCCAGGAGGCCAAGCGCCAGATGATCGCAAACCAAAAGACCTACAGATCGGTCCACCCAAGGGGTAGGGCCGTTCTTTTAAGGTCCAATGTGCCATCGAGCAGCCGGGGACTGCTTCTTGTCAAAAGACCTCGCCAACAAAGACAAACGTATACATCGCAATTTGCACACTGAAGCTGGCTTTCCAGCATCAGAAGACTCATTCTGTCCCCCTAATATTCTTCTTCCCCTTTGGAGGCAGCGGTCTCTTAACGGGTCCATATAAACCAGCACATTTCACACAGCGATACCTCAAGGGCGCCCCGCTAGCCGAGTTGGTAGCGTGCTTGGATTACCAGTGCAGGGGTCGTGGATTCGATTCCAGCCGAAAGCCTTGATCTGTCGCTACTGTGGTATCACAATGGGCTTAAATTTGTTGAAGATGTGTCTGTTAAGGAATGCCACTCTTACCTAACCTAACCTACCTCATCATGTAGTTCGCCGACCCATGCGAAAAACGCTGACAATTGAAGCACTGCGTCACTTTACCCTCCTTACCCTTCTGCAACTTGTTGTTGTAGCAGTGTGTTGTGTTCTGTCTTTGATCCGCTTGATTCTATTGAGTTGCTGGATGTAGAGCAACTCTGCGACTAAGAAGAGGTGCATAAAGAGGGATCTGGGTCTGAGTCGAGTGGGTCTGACTGTGCAGTTAAACAGGTGACATGTGCCGTTAGGTCCCTGGTTACAATTGGGACATACATCCTGCACGTTGGCATCAATACTTGCTCTGTAAGAATTGAGGCGCCAGCATCTACCGGTTCGTAACTGAGGCAGAACTACTCTGGTTTGCCGGGGAGGTCAATTTGCATGCACGAATGTTGTCTAGGCCCGCTTGATACAGAAGTTCTCTCTTGTAGCGCTGGACCTAAAGCTCTAGGTAATGTAGATCTACCTTAAGGCTTATGGGCGGTGGATATCTATCCACAAGGTGATAATTTGGATGGTCTCTGCGATAACAGCCCTAAAGGTATTGCTTAGACAGCATGCAGTTACATCTTCGCTCTGGTAGGATCTTTGTCTCCTGGTGGAGGTGGTCCGCATGAGAACTGAGGAGAAAGCCCGTCGCAGTTCGAAGAGGGGCATTCTGACAGATCTGTATATTATACCACTGCTTGTCACAGAGCTAACGAGATCACACTGGCGCTGCATAACCCACATAAGACTGGCCCATTGCTTTTTACGTGGTCAACAAGGTTTCTTTATCATCACCCCAAGTGCAGCCGGCAGGTGACTTGGCCGGCAAGTGACCTTGTTTCTACTTTTGATTTTGTCGCAAATTGCTGTGCCATGTGGGGAGGATTTGTAAGAGCTGTCAAATGTGACGGGGAAACGGTGATGGTCGTCGGAGGGCCAATTCCCACCATGGAAATTGGCACTCGGACGACCATCACTTTCAGCTCCCTACGCACCACATGCGTGTATGTTTCAAACAATGTGGCTGAAGATTTGTTGGCAGCTATCTTTAGATGTCTTGCAGCGAAATAAGAGCCAAGTTAGTTGAGGAAGACATTTAACCTATCGCAGTTGTCATCAATGGGTTGGGGGCGTGGTGCCATGATTGTACTATCGTCCGCATATGATAAGATCTTAATGCCGTCTGGGGGTTGGAATGGAGGATAGGAAGGGGTTAAACAGTACAGAATCAAATGTATGCCATGTGAGTAGCGTAATTGTGTAGACAAATAATCTGCCATTGCATAAAAATACATGCATTGGGAAAAGTACAGCTAATAGACAAGGTTGTCGATCGTGGTTAGTCATCAATGGGTTGGGGCGTGGTGCCATGATCGTACTATCGTCCGCATATGATAAGATCTTAATGCCGTCAGGGGGAGTGGAATGGTGGATAGGAAGGGGTTAAATAGTGCAGAATCATGTGTATGCCATGTGAGTAGTGTAATTGTGTAGACAAATCATCTGCCATTGCATAAAAATACATGCATTGGGAAAAGTACAGCTAATAGACAAGGTTGTCGATCGTGGTTAGTCATCAATGAGTTGGGGGCGTGGTGCCATGATCGTACTATCGTCCGCATATGATCAGATCTTTATGCCGTCAGTGGAATTGGAATGGTGGATAGGAAGGGGATAAACAGTGCTGAATCATGTTTATGCCATGTGAGTAGCGTAATTGTGCAGACAAATAATCTGCCATTGCATAAAAGTACATGCATTGGGAAAAGTACAGCTAATAGACAAGGTTGTCGAACGTGGTTAATGTGATATTTATATCATAGAGGTGTTTTGGCAATAAATTCGGTATAAGTACAACATACCAACGTAAGGCCTATGACGCCTTCACACCTTATATGGCTGATGAGTAATTCTAAATCAAATTACGAAACGCGCCCCATAGAGGTTGGTGTGTACTGCAATCTCTGGCTTTCCTTTACCATTTGCAAAGAAAAAACTCCGATCGTTGAGCTCGTCTCGAAAGAGACGAGAGGAACAAACAAAAAATCTCTACAGTTTGATTTCTTTATGACTATGAAAACTCGTCTTGTAAGACTAGGAACTATTGGGTTGCCCAAAAAGTAATTGCGGATTTTTTAAAAGAAAGTAAAAGCATTTTTAATAAAACTTAAAATGAACCTTAATCAAATATACTTTTTTTACACTTTTTTCTAAAGCAAGCTAAAAGTAACAGCTGATAACTGACAGAAGAAAGAATGCAATTACAGAGTCACAAGCTGTGAAAAAATTTGTCAACGCCGACTATATGAAAAATCCGCAATTACTTTTTGGGCAACCCAATATTTAACATCCTTCAGGCTATTTGTAATCTATGGCCTTGCTCTGGCGTCTTACAAGCTGACAACTCGAGGATGGTGATAGATTATCACAAATTTGGGTCTATAAATGATTCATGACCTAACCTAAGAGCTACCCTTTTTTATAGCCTCCACCATAGGATGGGGCGTATACTAATTTCGTCATTTTGTTTGTAACTACTCGGAATATTCGTCTGAGACCCCATAAAAAATATATATTCTTGATCGTCGCGATATTTTATGCCGATCTAGCCATGTCCATCCGTCTGTCTGTCGAAAGCACGCAAACTTCCAAAGGAATAAAGCTAGCCGCTTGAAATTTTGCACAAATACTTCTTATTAGTGTAGGTCGGTTGGTATAGTAAATGGGTCATATCGGTCCATGTTTTGATATAGCTGCCATATAAACCGATCTTGGGTCTTGACTTCTTGAGCCTCTAGAGTGCGCAATTCTTATCCGATTGGAATGAAATTTGGCACCACGTGTTTTGTTATGATATCCAACAACTGTGTGAAGTATGGTTTAAATCGGTCCATAACCTGATTTAGCTGCCATATAAACCGATCTTGGGTGTTGACTTCTGGAGCCTCTAGAGTGCGCAATTCTTCTCCGATTGGAATGAAATTTGGCACGACGTGTTTTATTAAAATATCCAATAACTGTGCCAAGTATGGTTCAAATCGGTTCATAACCTGATATAGCTGCCATATAAACCGATCTTGGGTCTTGACTTCTTGAGCCTCTAGAGTGCTCAATTCTTATCCGATTGGCATTAAATTTTGCACGTAGTATTTTGTTATAATATCCAAAAACTGTGCTAAGTATGGTTCAAATCGGTTCATAACCTGATATAGCTGTCATATAAACAGATCTGGGGACTTGACTTCTTGAGCTTCTAGGGGGCGCAATTCCTATCCGATTTGGTTGAAATTTTGCATGACGTATTTCATTCTTACTTTGAACAACTGTGTCAAATGAGGTTCAAATCGGTTCATAACCTGATATAGCTGCCATATAAACCGATCTGGGATCTTGACTTCTTGAGCCTCTAGAGGTCGCAATTATTATCCGATTTGCCTGAAATTTTGTACGACGGATTCTCTCATGACCATTAACATACCTGTTTATTATGGTCTGAATCGGTCTATAGCCCGATACTGCTCCCATATAAAGCGATCTCTCTATATTACTTCTTGAGCCCCCAAAGGGCGCAATTCTTATTCGAATTGGCTGACATTTTACCCAGGTCTCCAACATATAATTTAATTGTGGTCCAAATCGGACCATATCTTGATATCGCTCTAATAGCAGAGCAAATCTTTTCTTATATCCTTCTTTGCCTAAGAAGAGATGGAGGGAAAAGAACTCGACAAATGCGATCCATGGTGGAGGGTATGTAAGATTCGGCCCGATCGAACTTAGCACGCTTTTACTTGTTAGAGATCTAATGGCTGCCTGCATGTAGCTGGAAATATTTCACAACTGGTATCCCTGTCGCAAAGCACTTGAGTTAGCGCAAAATACATAACTAGGCCGGGCATATCAAAGTCATCTGTTTTAAAAATCAAATGTATTTGAAAATCGGTACAATTATGTGAGTCTGTCGTTATATCACCCTCTTTCTTGTCTGACTGTTTGCCTTCTACCCCCAATTCTCCCATTGCTATAAACTACTAATTTTATGGTTCAATTAGTAAAGCAAAGAAAGCCCAAATAGCAAAGACCTCAATTCATTCATTCAATTTCAAATTTAAAACTACCCTCGCTAGATGACATATCCTTGCAATGCCAACATTCGCACACGGGCAAGCTGACACACACACACACACACAAGAAAATGTTGCTCCACAATTCAAAAATTGACAAGATCCCATTCGATGATAACAAGTCGAAGTTCATTGCTTTGGCTTCGCATAATTATGGGGTGTTGCAAGGAGGGCGAAAAATGTAAATTTATACTTCAATTGGCAATTTTGGAAAACTCAACAAAGGGCTTTATCAAAAACTCATTTATGGATTATGTTTGTCCTTGGGGCAAAGTTGTGAAGTGGAACAGTGGTTTGGAACAAAAGAAAATAGAACAGACAAGTGTTATGGATTATGGTGGCCAGTATTTTGCCATAATTTCATTGACGATTTTTTGAGTGTCGAGTGAACTTTTCACAAGTCATCAAGAAAATGAAAAATTTTAAAACTATAAGAATTTGCACTTACTCAAAACACTGTGCATCATATCATCATACCGCCACCCGCCATTGACTCATTTTACAAATTATTTCAACATATTGGCTTTGGAATTTGTCAATAACTAGGAAATACTCGCATTATGTCAGGACACGTCGTCACTTTCCACCCAACCCCCCTTTACACACAAAAAATTAAAAAAAAAAAAAACAAAAACTCCGAGATGGTATTCTCACATTTCAGGCTTGTCAGCAGGCTGTGTTGGCAGCCGCCTAGGCAAAGCTTAATAAAGAAAGGGGTTGATATTTGTTTGTCTTTTTTACTTCCCCATGGGGATTTTTTGTGCAGTAGCAAGTGGGTGGGCGTTCTTGCAACTCGAGCGAATATTTGCTTGTGTATTACTGCCACAAATTCTATATTGAAATTTTGCTCACAACATATATACGAAAAAAAATGCATGCATATGGGCAAAGCACATGGCCTTAGCTGGAAAAAGGCCTCGTGGGGACACTTCGCCCTGACGCTTATGATGCTGAACGCGTTCGAATCCTGGCGAGATCTTCGGACAAAGCGGTGGCGACATTTGCGAGGTATAATGCCATGCATGGTCATTTAAGAAATGTTCCCCAAAGAGATGTCTCACAGCGGGACGCCGTTCGGACTTGGCTGTAAAAAAAGGTCCCTTATCATTGAGTTTAAACTTCGGAATCGGAGGGCCCTCATTGATGTGTTTTTATTGAGAACGTTTTTAAAAATTAGGGTAATGAGAAGTGCTTTTTAGGGGAGGGAAGGCCCCTCAGAAATTTCGACTCAAATATGGATATCAAATTCGTGCTGCATTTCCAAATCGCTATAATTTGAGCCTCATATTGTCATGGTCCGTAAATATGAACCGTTTGGAGGGTATTTTGGGGCTGGGACGGCCACCGGCTCGTTGCACTGAAAATAGATATCAAATTCGTTCTTTATTCCGGTACGGTAATGAACTTCAGTTTAGGGGGTGCTTTAGGGCGTACCCCAAAACACTTGACTCCAAAATTGAATATCAAATTCGTTTTCTACTCTCAAATACCTTTCATTTGAGTCTCATATTGTCATAATGGGTCAAATCCCATTTGATGTATTTTTAGGAGTAAAAGCGCCACCTAGAACGCAAATTTGAATGTCATATTCGTAATCTACTCCCAAATACCTTTCATTTGGGTCCCATATAACCCCCTATACTTCGATCTGATTTTGTATGCTAGATTTGTAATCTAGTCCCGAATACCTTTCATTTGAGGCCCCTATTCACATGAACGTCCAAATTTATTGCCTTTAGTGATCATTAAGCAACATTTCATATAGGGCTATGTTCATACGATTGGGTTATGTTGCATCCGGATGTTTAATGATCAATTGAAAACATGTTGATAAGTGCACAAAAATGGGATGTTGCCAATGCTCTATCTTCGCAACATTTCCCTTTGTTGAATATTCCGCAGCCAATTTTAAAGCTAAGCAACATCTTTCAGAGCAAAAAACTGTAAACAGCTTGTCAGTATTGCTGGGCGCAACATTTGTGCTTTGGCCACGCAACATATGTATCTTTCTCTTTTGTAACAGCGACAATATCCAACCACCTGAGTTAACATCCTCCAAACCCAATAGGAAAAATGCGAATGCATTTCATTTGGAAAACACAATACAATTCGTTATAGGATTTACATTTTATACGATATCATAAAGAATAAACGGGGTAATTTCATCTGACAAAAGTTGCACATTGATTACTGACTATAATACATCATCCAATGAAGTTAGAATGTAATGTTTTTTTATGTGTCGGTTCTTGATAATTTTGGTCAACCATAGGACTGGCGATGAAATTCTTATCACGCTCCTGTAGAGGCAGTGGACTATCCTCGGATTCAGGCCCCATTTCAAGCCTACGGACCGTCTACATTGTGCCCATTGTGTACAGAGAAAAAGTGCAACATAAGCAGCTCATAATCGAGGCGACGATAGGAAATCTGGAAGAAGGGAAATGGTTTCTGATCGGACACCTGAGATGAACCTTGAGGTCGAGTGCCGGATGGATCAAAGCTAGAGGACAGAGTGGGCATGGGGGTCTACACTGAGAACCCAGCGCCTGAGCTCTGTTTTAGACTGCCTGACCATAATATGGCCTCGGAGATGGTGGGGTGGTGCTAACGCGAGGACGTCGAGTGTGAACATCTTAGCGGACAGTGAAATGACCAAAAAGGGTAATAACAACCAGGACGGTAAGGTCACGAACAGACTTGGAGTGAAATAAGGAGATTAACGTTTTCTCTGAGGATGGCAAATTCCGCATGGTTTGGGTGCCGGGCCATAACTGAGTAAGGGGGAATAAAAGGAAAGACAATTTGGCTAGACAAGGCTAGATAACTGCCGTCAATAAACTTGGTTAACCCGTAACCTTTCGGGTCGACGGAGTCCGAGTTAAGGGAGCGAAAATCCTAATGGGGGGGGGGGGGATCCAGATCGTGAGAAGACGAGGCTATTACTGAAAGGAAGTAAGAAGGAGGGTCCCTGTTTGTTAGGCTGTGTTGGGGCTCTCGCCACTGCAATGCCTGATATATTAGAATTAGGATCGTTGCTTACCCTATCAGCCCTCTTATCAGCTTATCATCGCCAGCCTCCTGTTTGTTGAGCGATATTGAGTCACCGGCCACTGAACCGACTGACGTCTGCATAAATTAGCTCATCTCTTTTGTACTTCCTTGCCACTCTGGCGTTAGCGAGCGGCTCCTTACCTTTCGCAGCGACCATCTTCGCCTTCCGTGATGGCTGTGGCTTGCTTTTGGAAGTCACAGTCCTCCATGAAGACTCAGGGGCCGTGCGCGCTTCCTTCGTTTCTGTTCCGACTTTGTCTACCTCCGCAGGACACTGTCTGGGGGGTATTTTCATTTAGTCATTCCGTTTGCAACACACAGATCTCGAGATAAAGGATCTAAAGCCCATAAAAGCTTTATTTTTTAACCGATTTCGCTGAAATTTGAAACATTGAGTAGCTTAACGCCTCCTAAGGTTGGACCCAAATGTGGTTCAGATCGGACTATATTTAGGTACAGCTATCATATAGACCGATCTGCAGATAAAGAGTCTGAGGCCCATAAAAGCGCTATTTATTACCCGATTTCGCTGAAGTTTGAAACTGTGGGTAGTCTTAGTTCTCCCGACATCCGTTCCAAATATGGTATGAATCGGACTATATTTAGATATAGCTGCCATACAGACCGATATCCCGATAAATGGTCTAAAGCGAATAAAAGTTTTATTGTTTATCCAATTTTACTGAAATTTGAAACAGTAAGTAGTTTTAGGACACCCGCCATCCGAACTAAATATGGTAAAGATCGGACTGTTTTTAGAGTCGAAAACACCACCTTTACTTATAGGCTGGGTACGAACTGTATATCCCTCTGATTTATTCGTGTCTTCCTTATTAATTAGACTGACGACTAGTTGTGCGCTTGAAGCATTACTCTCGACTACAGGTAGCCTACTCCAAAAAGACTTTCAAATTTCTTCGTAATAGGTGGTACCTATTCCGAGGTACTACGAAATAAAAAAAACACGTCCGCTCCACACAATGTCCACAATAAGCCGTATAAATAAGGATTTTGTAAATAGCACGGACTTCCTAACTTAGAGTCCATCCGAAAACCATCCGACCAATTCCCTTAAATCTAAATTCCAACTGACCAATTTTGATAGAAAAGGTCGAAGACGGCAACACTGACAACAAGGTAAGACAATTTATTTGCTTCTTAACTTTTTACTTAACTGTCTGCCGCTCATACTCCAATTACAACATGTTGCTTAGTTTTTGTCAACATTCTTCAATATGTTGCACGCCCTCATTAGCTCTCATTAGAAAGATTCAATCTTACAAATGTTAATAAAATAAGCTTCCAAAAATTCGAAAAAATTATTTTCTTATAAAGTATTTCTACAAATTTGATCGAAGAGATAAATTGCAGTTTAGGAACTCTATTGCTAAAAATACTTTCACAACTATTTTTATACCCTCCACCATAGGATGGGGGTATACTAATTTCGTCGGTCTGTTTGTAACACCTTGAAATATGCGTCTGAGACCCCATAAAGTATATATTTTATTGATCGTCGTGACATTTTAAGTCGATCTAGCCATGTCCGTCTGTCTGTCCGTCCGTCCATCTGTCCGACTGTATGTCCGTCTGTCTGTCGAATACACGCAAACTTTCGAAGGAGTAAAGCTAGCCACTTGAAATTTTATACAAATACTTTTTAATTACTGTAGGTCAGTTAGGATTGTAACTGGGCCAAATCAGTCCATATTTTGATATAGCAGCCATATAAACCCAACTTTGGTCATGACTTAATGAGCTTCTAGAGGGCGCAATTCTCGTCCGATTTGACTGAAATTTTGCACGTGGTGCTTTGGTATCACTTCCAACAACTGTGTATGATTCAAATCGGTTTATAATCTAATATAGCTGCCATATAAACCGATCTTGAATCTTGACTTTTTGAACCGTTGGAGGGCGCAATTCTCATCCGATTTATCTGAAATTTTGCATGAGGTGTTTTGTTATGACTTTCAATAACTGTGCTTAGTATGGTGCAAATCGGTACATAACCTGATATAGCTGCTATGTAAACCGATCTGGGATCTTGACTTCATGAGCCTCTAGAGGGCGCAATTCTCGTCCGATTTGACTGAAATTTTGCACGTAGTCTTTGTATAACTTCCAACAACTGTGTTAAGTATGATTCAAATCGGTTCATAACCTGATATAGCTGCCATATAAACCGATCTATGATCTTGACTTCTTGAGCCTCTGGAGGGCGCAATTCTCAACCGATTTGGCTGAAATTTTGCATGCGGTGTTTTGTTATGACTTTCAATAACTGTGCTAAGTATGGTGCAAATCGGTACATAACCTAATATAGCTGCCATATAAACCGATCTGGGATCTTGACTTCTGGAGCCGCTGGAGGGCGCAATTTTCATCTGATTTGGCAGAAATTTTGTACAACGGCTTCTCTCATGACCTTCATCTGCGTGTCTATTATGGTCTGTATCGATCAATAGCTTGATACAGCTCCCATATAAAGCTATCTCCCGATTTCGCTTCTTGTTTCTTGTTGAATTTGACATCAGCAGCATAAAACCAAGAAGTTTCAAAGCGCCATGGAATATGATTTTGTCCAAATTTTCCACAATATCTGCTTTGAGAATTGTAACTTTCCAAAGGCCGAACCGAACCACTCAAATGAAAATCATATCATAATAAATCTTTTTGGCCATGTAACAATTCCAATTTCTTATCAAATTTAACCAAAAAACCAAAATTTGTGAAACAAAAAATTAAATGTTGACGCTTCCTTTTTATTTAAACATTAGAGTAAAACATTGTACCTTAATATGTTGATAAACATAGCGCTCCCAATGGCATTTACAACCAAGCAACATAATTGATTTGGCTCTTATCCCTTCACTCTCACCCAACTACTTGTTGCTTAGTCTTTTCAGTTTCGGCAACATTCTTCAATAGGTCGCATGTACATTTTAAGCCCCATAAAAATGTTAGTTAAAAAGTGATTTAAACCGGTAAAAACTACCCAAAAAGGTGATAAATGAAAAGAAAAGCGAAGTGCAAGTTATATATTAATTGTTTAATTGGAAATATTTCCTAAATCCATTGTAATTTCCAAAAGAAATGATCGCCAGGAAACGGTTATGTGGGGCTGCGGTTTTCGCGTTTGCCGTTCGCCGTGTGTGTATCCATTAGCCTTGTTGTTGTGTTGTTGTGTTTATGTGCAAAATGAGTGAAAAAGAAAGAGATATAGTGTTCAAGGTCTTATTTGCAGGGTTGATTATGTGTTAAGTGTTTGTCTAAGATAAAGAACTATTGAAGCTTTGCTTAGTTCTGCTCTTTACCAAAAAAAAAAGAAATTATAGTGCATACAACACCCATTTGAATAAGAAAATGGTGTTTCAAAATTTAGTTGAGCTTTTAACCAAATAAAAATAATAAGTATTGGTAACATCATCCAATTGGATTAGCAAAAAATAGTGTTTTAAATTTATTCAAGCTTTCTACCAAAGAATAATACGTATCATTCAATTGTATTAGCAAAATTGTGGTTTGAGTTTGAGCAATTAAAGAGAAAAAAATTAAATGTTGTATTTCGTCAACAAAATCCCTTTTATTTCTTATCAATCAACAGATTTGCAGCTTAACGTTTTAATGGTAAGTTAATACCTCAAGACAAAATTTAAATTTTACCTAAAGACAAAATTTCAAGGATTTTTTTCGTAAAGACCAAATTTGAAAGCAATTTTCTTCAAAGGCAAAATTTAGAGAGAAAATGATTCAGAATAAGAAATTTCAACAAAATTTAATCCAAAATCTAAATTTCAAAAAAAGAAAAATGTTCTCCAAACACTAAATTTTCAATGAAACTTTCCCCATAGACATAATTTTCCTTAAAGAAAAGCCATGAAAATGAGGAATTAATTTTCTATGAAAAAATCAGAAGCATAAACACAGCAAATTGTTGATGTTTTTTCTAAAGCACTCGTTAGGGTTGCAATGCAAAGCCATGGGTGGGAGTATTAGTGGTAAGAGCAATAAGAGAAACAAATCGTTAGGCGGTTGTGGGGGTGTGATGCGCGTGGCCCCTTCTTGGCATGTTGGTCAGCCAATTACTTAAGGTTCGGCTTTGGCGTGAGTAACGCAGAGGTTAGCATGTCCGCCTATGACGCTGAACGCTTGGGTTCGAATCCTGGCGAGACCATCAGAAAAATTGTCATCGGTGGTTTTCCGCTCCTAATGCAGGCGACATTTGTGAGGTACTATGCCATGTAAAACTTCTCGCCAAAGAGGTGTCGCATTGCGGCTCGCCGTTCGGACTCAGCTATAAATTGGATACCATCTCACGGTAGCGATTCGCATCGTCTTTGAAGAAGTACGGTTCAATGATGCCACCAGCCCATAAACCGCATCAGACTGTAACTTTTTCTGGATGCTTTGGTAGATCTTACTGTGCTTTTGGCTGATATTCACTCCAAAATCGACAATTCTGCTAATTTACGTACCATTGAGCCAAAATAAGCTTCGTCCATAAAATGGAAAAAGCGCGCGATGAACTTTCTCAAGACAGCACGCATTGTGATAATAAAATTCAATAATTTGCAAGCATTGTTCTTTTGCAAGAACATTCATGGTGAAATTATACACCAAACTGAAGATGTTTGACAGTGAAAAAAAAAACACGAAACTCCAAAATCGACAATTGTGTTTATTTATGCACCCATTGAGCCAAAAATTAACTTCGGCCGTAAATTGGAAGAAACGCGCGATGAAATTTCTGAAGACTGCACGCATTGTGATAATAAAATTCAATTATTTGCAAGCGTTGTTCGTTTGTATGACCATTCATGCCGAAATTATAGACCAAACTGAAGATATTTAACAGTGAACCAAAGCACGAAACGTGCGTGAGCTTTTTAAGCCCGTGTTGCCACATAATAGCTAAAAAATCACCCTTTGTATGTATCGCCTAATTTCCAATTCTAATGCCTTTGTAAGCGCATTTACCAACCGAGCATCTCCAAAGTTTGCACGGCGATTTACTGTATGACTGACACAATGTGCACGGATTTTGGGCAATTAATTTTAACGACTAAGCGTGATTTTGGAACCATCTTTGCTTGAAAAGGGTATTTTTGGGATTTAAAAGAAAACAAATTCGGACAGATTCTATTTTTTGTTTTTTAAGGACACTTTTGTTTGCAATATTCAAAAAGAATTACTAAAATATCTCTATTCATTTCTATAGCCTCCACCATAGGATGGGGGTATACTAATTTCGCCATTCTGTTTGTAACTGCTCGAAATATCCGAAAGTCCCCATAAAGTATGCATGCATATTCTTGATCCTCATGACATTTTAAGTTGATCCAGCAATGTCCGTCCGTCCTTCCGTCTGTCGAAAGATCGCTATCTTTCGAAGGAGCAAAGCTAGCCGCTTGAAATTTTGCACAAATACTTTTTATTAGTGTAGGTCGGTTGGGATCGTAAATGGGCCAAATCGGTCCATGTTTTGATATAGCTGCCACATAAACCGATCTTGGGTCTTGACTTCTTGAGCCAATGGAGCACGCAATTCTCTTCCGATTTGGCTGAAATTTTGCATGAGGTGTTTTGTTATGACTTCCATTAAGTGTGCTAAGTATGGCGAAAATCGCTATTGAACCTGATATAGCTGCCATATAAACCGATCTGGGATCTTGACTTCTTGAACCTCTAGAGGGCGCAATTCTCATCCGATTTGTCTGAAATTTTGTACAAAGGCTTCTCTCATGACCTTCATCACACGTGTCTAATATAGTCTGAATCGATCAATAGCTTGATACAGCTCCCATATAAATCTATCTCTCGATTTTGCTTCTTGAGCCCCAACAAGGCGCAATTCTTATCCGAATGAACTGAAATATTACACAATGACTTGCGATCAATGGTGGAGGGTACATAAGATTCGGCCCGGCCGAACTTAGCGCGCTCTTACTTGTTTATTCGGTTTGACTGAAGTCTTGAATGTGATATTCTCCCATTTTCATCAATCATGACATATATGATTCAACTCGGTCCATAATCGAATATAGCCTCATATTAACCGATCTTCGGAATTAACATTGTCACCTGGAGAAGGGCTTCCTTATCCACCTTGGCACTTGAAGGCTGCATTAGAATTTGACATTACGTTATCCACCAATTCGAATAATTCCTAGATTCATTCGGACCATGTGTGGTTCAACAGATCGACATCACATAGTAGAAAAGTTTTATACTGCTGCATGCCTTAAAAATGTTGACAATAATAGTAAGGGGATTGCCCAGCCAAAATTTGTTCTATGATGCTCTCGCTAGAATTCGAACCCAGGCGTTTAGGGTCATAAGTCGACATGCTAACCTTTGCGCCTCTAACCTAGACAACGGTATTATTCTAGGCTATACAAATTTTGATATTTAATTGTTTCTCTGGCATTGTGATATGGAAGGCTATCTATTTTTGGAAAAATTACAATGTTAAGTTGAACTATTCTGGACTGTAACATTTCCCCCTTCCCTTACTCAGCCTATTTATAAGAGGCCCTTATCTTTAGTAACCAAATAATGCCACTTTTCTCAAATGGGCGCCTCAACTGATGTGAGAATGTATTAAAGACCTACTACTACTCACTGCATATTTTAGCGCAACAGACATACTCGTACCCACCAACTACACCATCTACACCATCTACACCACCAACACCAACACAATGCAGTTCACCGTCACGGGAGAACAAAACTTGCAATGTCATTGCGCTGAGTGTCGATGGCTGACGAGTGTGTTATGCATCAAATAAATCGCCTGTCATGTAAGAGCTTAGTGTAAATACAAAAGGGTGGTGTGTTGCACATGTTGTTGCTGTAGGTTTTGTTATTATTAAAGGTATTTGTTATGCTAGTATTGATGCTCTCAACACGTGTTGCTTGTATAATGCACCAATTGTTTATTAAACACTTGCAAACCCACACATCAATACGAAAGGGAGTAAGCGAACTTACATGCTACGGAAGGGCTCAGAAAGGGTTTGACAATAATATGGCCTGTCAGAAACGCCGAAGACTCGGTGAAAATTTAAAACGGCAAGTTAATAGGGGTTGACAATGTCGCACTGAGAGGCCATAAAGGACTTGTATAAGAAGTTGGCAAGCTATCAACAATCGCAACATTCGATTTTTATAGAAGCAATATCAATACACAGACCGAATAAAACCAAATTTGATAAGGTCTGTTGGAAGTCATGAAAGAAATCATTGTACAGAATTTTAGCCCGATAGGATGAAAATAGCGCCCTCTATAGGAGCAATGTATCTTATAGGATACATCCAGCGCTAAATTTTTATACCCTCCACCATAAGATGGGGGGTATACTAATTTCGTCATTCTGTTTGTAACTACTCGAAATATTCGTCTGAGACCCCATAAAGTATATATATTCTTGATCGTCGTGAAATTTTATGTCGATCTAGCCATGTCCGTCCGTCTGTCCGTCCGTCCGTCCGTCCGTCTGTCTGTCGAAAGCACGCTAACTTCCGAAGGAGTAAAGCTAGCCGCTTGAAATTTTGCACAAATACTTCTTATTAGTGTAGGTCGGTTGGTATTGTAAATGGGCCATATCGGTCCATGTTTTGATATAGCTGCCGTATAAACCGATCTTGGGTCTTGACTTCTTGAGCCTCTAGAGTGCGCAATTCTTATCCGATTGAAATGAAATTTTGCATGACGTGTTTTGCTATGATATCCAACAACTGTGCCAAGTATGGTTCAAATCGGTCCATAACCTGATATAGCTGCCATATAAACCGATCTTGGGTCTTGACTTCTTGAGCCTCTAGCGTGCGCAATTCTTATCCGATCAGAATGAAATTTTGCACAACGTGTTTTGTTATGATATCCAACAACTGTGCCAAGTATGGTTCAAATCGGTTCATAACCTGATATAGCTGCCATATAAACCGATCTTGGGTCTTGACTTCTTGAGCCTCTAGAGTGCGCAATTCTTATACGATGGGAATGAAATTTTGCACGACGTGTTTTCTTATTGTATCCAACAACAGTGCCAGGTATGGTTCAAATCGGTCCATAACCTGATATAGCTGCCATATAAACCGATCTTGGGCCTTGACTTCTTGACCCTCTAGAGGGCGCAATTCTTATCCGATTGGAATGGAATTTCGCACGACGTGTTTTGTTATGATACCCAACAACTGTGCCAAGTATGGTTCAAATCGGTCTATAACCTGATATAGCTACCATATAAACCGATCTTGGGTCTTGACTTCTTGACCCTCTAGAGGGCACAATTCTTATCCGATTTGAATGAATTTTTGCACGAAGTATTTCGTTATGATATCCAACAACTGTGCCAAGTATGGTTCAAATCGGTTCATAAACTGATATAGCTGTCATATAAACAGATCTGGGGATTTGATTTCTTGAGCTTCTAGAGGGCGCAATTCCTATCCGATTTGGCTGAAATTTTGCATGACGTATTTTATTTTTACTTTCAACAACTGTGTCAAATAAGGTTCAAATCGGTTCATAACCTGATATAGCTGCTATATAAACCGATCTGGGATCTTGACTTCTTGACCCCTAGAGGTCGCAATTATTATCCGATATGCCTGAAATTTTGTACGATGGATCCTCTCATGACCATCAACAAACGTGTTTATTATGGTCTGAATCGGTCTATAGCCCGATACAGATCCCATATAAATCGTTCTCTCTATTTTACTTCGTGAGCCCCAATGGGCGCAATTCTTATACGAATTGGCTGAAATTTTACACAGGCCTCCAACATATAATTTAATTGTGGTCCGAACCGGACCATATCTTGATATCGTTTTAATAGCAGAGCAACTCTTTTCTTATATCCTTTTTTGCCTAAGAAGAGATGCCGGGAAAAGAACTCGACAAATGCGATCCATGGTGGAGGGTATATAAGATTCGGCCCGGCCGAACTTAGCACGCTTTTACTTGTTTTATTTTTGTTTGTTATTTTATTTTATTACCAGCTGAACCGGGTCCGCTCCGCTGCGCCTTTTTATACCCACCACCGACGGATGGGGGTATATTCCGTTTGCAACACATCGAAATATCCATTTCCGACCCTATAAAGTATATATATTCTTGATCAGCATAAAAATCTAAGACGATCTAGACATGTCCGTCCGTCTGTCCGTCTGTCTGTTGAAATCACGCTACAGTCTTCAAAAATAGAGATATTGAGCTGAAACTTTGCACAGATTCTTTTTTTGTCCATAAGCAGGTTAAGTTCGAAGATGGGCTATATCGGACTATATCTTGATATAGCCCCCATATAGACCGATCCGCCGATTTAGGGTCTTAGGCCAATAAAAGCCACATTTATTATCCGATTTTGGTGAAATTTGGGACAGTGAGTTGTCTTAGGCCTTTCGACATCCTCCGCCAATTTGGCTCAGATCGGTCCACATTTGGATATAGCTGCCATATAGACCGATCCTCCGATTTAAGGTCTTAGGCCCATAACAGCCACATTTATTATCCGATTTTGCTGAAATTTGCGACAGTGAGTTGTGTTAGGCCCATCGACATCCTCCGTCAATATGGCCTAGATCGGATCAGATTTGGATATAGCTGCCATATAGACCGATCCTCCAATTTAGGGTCTTAGGCCCACAAAAGCCACTTTTATTATCGCATTTTGCTGAAATTTCGGACAGTGAATTATCTTAGGCCCTTCAACGTCCTTCGTCAATTTAGCCCAGATCGGTCCAGATTTGGATATAGCTGCCATATAGACCGATCCTCCGATTTAGGGTAATAGGCCCATAAAAGCCACATTTATTATCCGATTGTGCTGAAATTTGGGACAGTACGTTGTCTTAGGCCCTTCGACATCCTCCGTCAATATGGCTCAGATCGGTTCAGATTTGGATATAGCTGCCATATAGACCGATCTCTCGGTTTTAGGTTTTGGGGCCATAAAAGGCGCATTGTCCGATGATGCCGAAATTTGGGACAAAGGGCTAAGTTAAGCCCCTCCACATATTTCTGCAATTTGGTCTAGATTGATCAAGATTTGCATATAGCTGCCATGTGGACCGATCTCTCGATTTAAGTCTTGGCCCCATAAAAGGCGCACTTTTAATCCGATTTCACTGAAATTTGACAGACTGACTTATGTTATGCTTTTCGATATTCTTGTCTTATATAGTTCAGATCGGTTTATTTTTATATATAACTACTAAAAGACCAATATTTTGATATATACAATTGAACAATTACTGTTACTTTTTAGTATTTGGTCCAAATCGGAACATACAGGGTGGCTGATGAATATTGCTACAATGATGAATATTGCTACATTTTTTTTTCGGTGTATGGAATACATTTTTCTTTTATTCATGTTAAATTAAATTATTAAATTAATTATTAAATTATTATTAATTAAATTAATTAATTAATTAATTAAATTAATTATTAAATTATTATTATTAAATAGAAAAAAAGTTATTACATTTTTTTTTGGTAGCGGCTTTCATCAGCCACCCTGTATATTGATATAGCTGCTGTGGGGCATAAGGTATGAGTTTTGCACCGGATTTTGACGAAAGGTGGTTTACATATATATCCGAGGTGGTGGGTATCCAAAGTTCGGCCCGGCCGAACTTAACGCCTTTTTACTTGTTTTACTTTATATGGAGTAAATTTTTTCTTTGAATATATATTTTCGTCAATTAAAGAGCTTTTAGTGAAAAACCATGCTACGAAAATAGTATATCGCTTGACTAACAGTTTGACAATATAAGTGCCTTTATCTGAATCCCATCTTTATACGTCTACGAATTTAAGTTTGGATGTAAGGTGACCTCCCTTCTTAAAATACTTTATTTCAGGCCGATATTCTCATGATGTCTGATTTAGGGGTGTTTTCGGGGATGAGGTGGTCTCCCAGACACTTGGCCGTGAAAAAATATCAGCATCGTGCTCTTCTCTCAAATACCATTTAAACCCCATATTGCCATTGGTTTAAGGGCAGTTTACACGATGAGACGTCCCCCAAACACATGGCCTCAAAATAGGTTATCAAATTCGTTTTCTAATCTTAAATACCTTTCATTTGAGCCACATATTGGCATGGTAGAAAAATGTTTACCCTTTAAGGGAAGTTTTAGGCAAGGGGTGATGCCCTAAATATTGGGTTGCCCAAAAAGTAATTGCGGATTTTTTAAAAGAAAGTAAATGCATTTTTAATAAAACTTAGAATGAATTTTAATCAAATATACTTTTTTTACACTTTTTTTCTAAAGCAAGCTAAAAGTAACAGCTGATAACTGACAGAAGAAAGAATGCAATTACAGAGTCACAAGCTGTGAAAAAATTTGTCAACGACGACTATATGAAAAATCCGCAATTACTTTTTGGGCAACCCAATACATGGTCCTACATTTGGATATCAAATTCGTATTCTACTCCCAAATACCTTTATTTGAGCCTCATATTGCAATAAAAAATTGATGTTTGTGGGATATTTTGGGAAGGGGTAGACCCCCAGAAAATTGGTCGCGAAAGTGGGTATCAATTCTTGCTCTACCCCCCAATTCCTTTCATTTAAGACCCACATGGACATGGTCGGTAAATATGACCGATTGAGGGGAGTGAGGTGGTTCCCCAAACACTAAGCCCTGAAAATATATCAGCAACATGCTCTATACTCATATATCTATATATCATTTATTCGAACCCCATATTGCCATTAGCCTTAAAATTGGATATTTAATTCGTTTTCTAATATTAAATACCATTCATTTAAACCCCTTATTGCAAAAGCCAGCAAATATGTCCGGTTTGGGGTATGGGCCTTAAAAACTATGAACATCGAGCTCCACTGTCTTGAAGACCCAAATTGTTTGGTGAAGAAATACGTCCTATTTGGGGCTTGTAATGGTGATGCGACGTCCGCTATACAGTTGGTCCCGAATGTTGACATCAGATTCATGGTCTACTCCCAAATACCTTTTATTTGAGCCCCATTTTTGGGCAACCATGACCAGTTTGATGGGTGTTTTGGGGGGATGGGGCCGCCACTCAGTGACGTGGCTTTGAAAATATTTATCAGATTCGGGTTCTGTTCTAAAAAAAACCTCTTATTGGGCCTCATATTGCAATGGTCAGCAAATACTTCCAATTTGGGTGGTGTTATGGGGGTGGGGTGGCCCCATATACACTTTTCCCGATTATTGATATCAGATTCGTTCTTTATTTCCAAATACTTGGTCCGACAATTGGATATCAGATTCGTTTTCTAATCTTAAATACCTTTCATCTGAGTCCCATATTGCCATGGTCAGTAAATTAGTCCTGTTTGGGGGGTGTTTTGGGGAAGGGGTGAACCCCCTGAAACTTGGTCTCACATTTGGATATCAGATTCGCTCTTGACTCGCAAATATCTTTTATTTGAGTCCCATATTGTCATGGTCGGTAAATATGTCCGATTTTGGGGTGTTTTGGGGAAGGGGTGAACCCCCAAACACTTGGTCCAACAATTGGATACCAAATTCGTTTTCCGATCTTAAATACCTTTCATTTGAGTCTCATATTGTCGTGATTGGTCTAAATATATGTTTGGTAGGTTTTAGGGTGGGGCAGCCCCCCTAGGTACCCCATCCGAAATTTGGATACCAAATTTTTATTTTTAGGGTACTGTATGAGAGCACACAACATTTGGCTTAAATCGCACCAGCCAACTCCGAGATCGGGCTTTTCTGAAAATTAGGGAGGGGGAAGGTCCACCCCCCTGCAGATATCAAAAAATGTAGTATCCTATTTTTACCATGGGATCATTATACACCATCTGCGAAAATTTCGGTTCAGCCGTTTCTGAGTATGTTAGGAACACACAACAAAGAGCCCATAGCATTTATTGTCCGATTTCACCGAAATTTAGGATAGAGAGTTGTTTTAGGCTTTAGGCTTTTCGACATCTTTCTGCAATTTGGCCCAGTTCGGTCCAGATTTGGATATACCTGCGATATAGACCAATCTTTCGATTTAAAGTTTTGGGCCCAAAAAGGGCGGATTTATTGTAATATGTCGCCGAAATTTGGGCCTTCGACATCCTACTTTAATTTATCCCAGATCGGTTCGGATTTGAATATAGCTGCCGTATAGTCCGATATCTCGATTTTAGGTATTGGGCCCACAAAAAAAAAACGTATTTATTGTCCGATTTCATCGAAATTTGGGGCAATGAGTTGCGTTAGACCCTTCGACATTTCTCTTCGATCTGGCCCAGATCGGTTAAGATTTGCATATAGCTGTCATATAGACCGATCCGCCGACTTAGAGTCTTAGGCCCATGAAAGCCACATTTATTAACCGTTTTTGCTGAAATTTGGGACCGTGAGTTGTGCTAGGCTCTTCGCACATTTTTTGGCAATTTGGCCCAAATTGGTCCAGATTTTGATATAGCTGCCATATAGACTGATATCTCGATTTAAAGTCTTGGTCCCATAAAGGCGCATTTATAATCCGATTTTCCTGAAATTTGACACAGTGACTTATATAAGGCTTTTCGATATCCGTGTCATTTAGCTACCAAAAAGACCAATATTTTGTTCTAAAAAATTGAACAGAGACTTGTACTTATAAAATCTCTCAATGTCCATGCCGAAGTTGGCCCAAGTAAATTATGAATTTCTTACCGGATTATGACGAAAGGTGGTTCACATATATACCCGAGGTGGTGGGCATTCAAAGATCGGCCCGGCAGAAATTAACGCCTTTTTATACCCACCACCATAAGATAGGGGTTTACTCATCTAGTCATTCCGTTTGTAACACCTCGAAATATTCGTCTAAGAGCCCATGAAGAATATATCTTCGTGATCGTTTCGACGCTCGGAGTCGATCTAGCCATGTTCGTCTGTCCATCTGTGGAAATCACGCTAGCAATCGAATGTGTAAAGCTAGCCGCTTGAAATTTTGCGCCGATACTTAATATCGATGTAGATCGTCGGAGATTGCAAATAAGTCATATCGGTTCAGATTTAGATATAGCCCCCATATAAACCGATATCCCGATTTGACTTCTTGACCCCTTACAAGGCGCAATTTTTGTCCGATTTGGCTGAAATTTTGTACGTAGTGTTGCGTCATGACTTTCAACAACTGTACGAAGCACGGTCCGAATTAGTCTATATCCTGATATAGGCCCCATATAAACCGATCTCCCCATTTAAGTTATTTAGCCCCCTGGAAACCGCAATTTTTGTCTGTTTTGGCTGAAATTTTGCACAAAGTGTTCTGTTATGACTTCCAACAATTTTGCCCAGTATGGTCTAAATCGGTCTATAACCTAATATAGCCCCCATATAAACCGATATCCCGATTTGACTTCTTGACCCCTTACAAGGTGCAATTTTTGTCGGATTTGGCTGAAATTTTGTACGTAGTGTTGCGTTATGACTTTCAACAACTGTGCGAAATACCGTCAAAATCGGTTTTTAACCTGATATAACTCCCATATGAACCGATATCCCGATTTGACTTCTTGAGCCCTTACAAGCCGCAATTTTTGTCCGATTTGACTGAAATTTTGTACGAAGTGTTGCGGTATGACTTTCAACAACTGTGCCAAGCACGGTTCGAATTTGTCTATAACCTGATATAGCCCCCATATAAACCGATCTCCCGATTTGAGTTCTTGAGCCCCCTGGAAACCGCAATTTTTGTCTGCTTTGGCTGAAATTTTACACAAAGTGTTCTGTTATGACTTCCCCCAATTCTGCCTATTATGGTCTAAATCGGTATCCCGATATGACTTCTTTAGCCCTTACTAGCCGCATTTTTTGTCCGATTTGGCTGACATTTTGCATGCGGTGTTCCGTTACGACTTAACATTTGTGCCATATACGGTCCAAATCAGTCTGTAACCGGATGTAGGTATCACGGCCATCCAAAATAGGTCCACTTTAAAATCTGCATAAATTTTCGTATTCACACATACAAAATTTGATGTAGCATAGTTCAACGCTGGTGAGAATTTTGCTATGGCATTGATTTTCTGATGACAGCCATTGTCGCAACATCTAAGAAATGCACATAATGTTATGCAGTGCCACATACTCAAATACGCAAACACACACCCATACAAGCCATTGAATTTGTAAATGTATTTGCCAGCACACAGATTAACACATTTAGTTTTGAGCCCAAAACAATGGATGACACACGCCAAACATATATCGAAGACCCCTTGTCACATCCACCCCGCCTTATGTCATCAAGAACTTGATTATTAGACGTCAATATTTGTTCATCATTTTCGATTCGTTGTACTGATTAAATCTGTAATGGAAGGCAGGCGAATGGGTCTTTGTGTTTAGCTGTGTGTGTGTGTGTGTTTTTGTAAGGAAATATTTCAGGACGATGAGACAGGATATTGTTGCCCAAACAACGCTCGTCTACTGCTTAAATATTTCAACAACGTTTTGTTTTGTTTAAATTAAAGATTATTTGTTGGCGATAACATAAATTATTAAGGATTAAGGCGTAAGAAGAAGAAGCCCTATTTACAAAAAGGATTTACAGAAACTTATGGACACGATGACATGATATGAGCGCAAAGTATGTGAGAGTGTGGGAAAGAATATGAAACATGGTATTTCGGTAATGCAAATTTGCCCATGAACATTCCATTAAGGAACAGCCACAAACTTCTCACATATCATTGAGTGCTGTCCGATTCAAGTTTTATGTTCGATGATAAGGGACCTCGTTTTTATAGCCGAGTCCAAACGGCGTGTCGCAGTGAGATTCCGCCCCACCTTATAAACCTTCCAAATATTGGGTTGCCCAAAAAGTAATTGCGGATTTTTCATTTTAGAAAAAAAGTGTAGAAAAGTATATTTGATTAAAGTTCATTCTAAGTTTTATTAAAAATGCATTTACTTTCTTTTAAAAAATCCGCAATTACTTTTTGGACAACCCAATATATACACCAATCACGGCAATATGGGACTCAAATGAAAGTTATTTAGGATTAGAAAACATATCTGAAATCCACTTGATGGACTAAGTGTTTGGGGGACCAACCCAATCCCCAAACCGCCCCTAAATCGGGCATATTTACCCACCATGTCAATGTGGAGCTTAAATGAAAAGGTATTGGGGGATAGAGCAAGAATTGATACCCACTTTCGGGACCAATTTTCTGGGGGTCTACCCCTTTCCCAAAATAACCCACAAACAGCAATTTATTAGTGACCATCGCAATAAGGGGCTCAAATAAAGGTATGTGGGAGTAGAATACGAATTTGATATCCAAAGGTAGGACCATGTATTTAGGGCATCACCCCTTTCCCAAAACACCTCCCAAAGAGTAAACATTTTTCGACCCGGCCAATATGTGGCTCAAATGAAAGGTATTTGAGATTACAAAACGAATTTGATTACCTATTTTGGGGCCATGTGTTTGGGGGACGCCGCATCGTGTAAACTCCCCTAAGCCAATGGCAATATGGGTTTTAAATAAATGCTATTTGAGAGAAGAGCAAGATGCTGATATTTTTTCAGGGCCAAGTATCTGGGTGACCACCTTACTTTACTTTAATTGGCTATAACAGAATATTTGTTCCACTAGCCGAACGTAAAATAGCGTTCCAAGCGCCTCGATCTTCTGCGCTCATTCTAAAATCTCTGACACCAAGTTTCGAGGTGTCTCCCACAACTTGATCTTTCCATCGGGCTTTTGGTCTTCCTGGTTTGCGTGTACCACCGTGTTTGCCTTCAAAAGACATCTTTGCTGGAGCTTCTTCATCCATTCTGACAACATGACCTGGCCAACGCAGCCGTTGTATTTTGATGCGTGTAACTATGCTATCGTCGTCATACAGCTCATACAGCGCGTGGTTCATACGCCGCCTATATTCTCCGTTAATGCAAACTGGTCCATATATTTTTCGAAGAATCTTTCTCTCAAATACTCCAAGTACTGCCTCATCTGCTTTCACAAGTACCCATGCTTCAGAATCACATAACAGCACGGGTAGTATCAGTGTCTTGTAAAGTGTAGTCTTCGTCTGTCGAGAGATGGCCTTGTTTCTAAACTGCTTACTTAGTCCAAAGTAGCATCTGTTTGCCAGTATTATTCTTCGCTTTATATCAAAACTGGTGTCATTCGTTTCGGTTACGGCGGTGCCGAGGTAGATAAAGTTACTGACTATCTCAAAGTTGTGGTTCCCAACTTTCTCCATGTTCTTTATCCGCTCGGCTGTACAAGGCTTTTTGGGAGTGGAGACCATCCATTTCGTCTTATCTCCATTTACTGCCAGACCCATTTTCACTGACTCTCTTTCGATTCTTTCCAAGGCTGCAGTTACTATTTCCGGTGACCGACCTATGATATCGATATCGTCGGCATAGGCAAGTAGCATGTGATCTCTTGTGATTAGTGTGTCATATCTATTCACATCTGCATCTCGTATAATCTTCTCCAGCAGGATGTTAAAGAGATCACACGATAGGCTGTCTCCTTGTCTGAAATCTCGTTTGGTATTAAATGTTTCGGAGAGATTCTTTCCTATTCTTACTGAGGAACGCGTATCGGCAAGTGTCATCCTGCAGAGTCTTATTAATTTTGCAGGGAAACAAACTCAGACATGGCTTGAAATATTTTTGAACGTAAAGGAGTATCGAAGGCGGCTTTGTAGTCAACAAAGAGGTGGTAGGTGTTGATTTGTCCTTCTCGGGTCTTTTCCAGGATTTGGCGCAATGTGAATATCTGGTCTAGGGGGGATTTACCAGGTCTAAAACCGCATTGACAGGGCCCAATTATTTCATTGACTTTAGGTTTTAATCTTTCACACAGTACTCTCGAGAGTAACTTGTATGCGATGGGGAGGAGACTCATTCCTCTGTAGTTGGCATATTCCGTCTTGTCTCCTTTCTTGTGTACGTGACATAGTATGCTGAGGTTCCAATCATCGGGGATGCGTTCTTCTAGCCAAATTGCGCAGATAAGCTGTGCATACGCCTTATTGGCGTGTCGCCTCCGATCTTAAATAGTTCAGCGGGTAACCCGTCGGCACCTGCTGCCTTGTTGTTCTTTAGTCGGGTTACTGCTACTTGGACCTCATTCTGACTAGGAGGTAAACATTCTATACCATCATCATGGATTGGTTTTGCGGTATCATCTTCGCCGCCAACATCGGACACTAGCAGTTGGGTAAAATGTTCTTTCCATATCCTCAGCATGTTGTCTGTGTCAGTTACCAGATTTCCTTCTTTGTCTCTGCAGGAGGATGTGCCTGCACCAAAACCATCGGTTTTTGTGTTTAATTCTTTGGTAGAATTTTCGGACTTCATTCTGACGCCTGTACATCTCAATTCGCTCAAATTCACGTCTTTTCATTTCCTTTTTATACCCACCACCAAAGGATAGGGGCGGGGCAGCGGTGAGTTGACCACCTCACCCCCGAAAATACCCCTAAATCAGTTATCATGAGAATATCTGGCTGAAATAAAGTATTTTAAGAATGGAGTACACCTTGCATCCAAACTTAAATTTTATTGTTAAACTGTGTGCTCGGATTACCAGTCTGGGGTCATGGGTTCGATTCCTACCCGGGCCTGGTCTGTCACTGTTGTGGTATCACAATGGACTAAAATTGTCAATGTGAGTCTGTTTGGAAATAGACTGCCATTCTAACGTAACCTACCAGTAATTTTGTAAGTAAAGTAGACATGTATCCTTCAAATGATTTCGTTTGTGTAAATTTGTAATCAAATTCATGGTGGTGGGTTTTCAAGATTCGTCCCAGCCGAACTAAGCACATTATTAATTTGTCTGGCTATCTATGGCCTGTTACATTTGGTGCGGGACTTTCTAGCACTTTCCCAGCGCTTAAACTTTTCGAGAGCTTAATCTTCTAGATTAAACCTTGTCACAGAGAACTGGTCCTGTGCTCGCGTGCTACCCCAATATTCTCTGCTGGGTATAACGCAGTAGCACACGCCCTACTTCTTATTATTATCGACACTATGCCCGGAGCCTCGTGGATAGTCTACCGGTGATAGGAGTAATTTCGATTTACTTCCAAAGTTCGATTCCATCTCCCCTGATGCTGTGTTGGTTGGTTTCTCCAGTGTGAATGGCTCCAAACTTAGAACCATTATCTGTGAAGAAAACTAAGTTGACCCCGAAGGTCAACACACTTAATGCATGGAACCTCAGTGGAACCTTAGTGCATGGAACCTCAGTGGAACCTTAGTGCATGGAACCTCAGTGGAACCTTAGTGCATGGAACCTCAGTGGAACCTTAGTGCATGGAACCTCAGTGCAAGAGAACCTCAGTGCATGGAACCTCAGTACATGGAACCTCAGTGCACTGAGGTTTGACACCGGACCTGTGTTCAAAGCCTGGTCCGGCTTTAATCTGGACATCGTACCAACAGAACCTACATTGCCCACTCAATGGTTATGAGACACAAAGCATTTTCTAAACCCTGCCATTGGTTGAGCTGAACAGAGGCAGCGTTTGCACTAGCCTAAAAGCCATTTCGTGAGGCATGTCACTACCTCCTACTCAGGTAACGGAATACCATAGCTGTCAGCTCATGGCACCAATCCAAATTCGTTATTAATTGCAAACAAATCATGTTTTAAAATGTCCACAGGTACATTTAAATATACCAAAACAATATAAAATAAATCATACTTACGAAATTGATCACTATTTGTGGATATGGCCTCAAAACAAATTTTTCATTCCCATCGCCTTTTGCTAATAATCCGATTACTTTAATTGCATACTTTTTCACCCCCCCTTGTATGCATGGAATAAAGTTCAGGCCTAATTCAATTGTATATTCAAATCAAAATCATTCCAATCAAATGCAGCGGCCTCTTTTTTAATCTCATGGCATTTCACGAGTGTCCAACTAATTTACAATTTCGCATTTAAACAAAAAAGAAAAAAAAACAATGCCAACGCAAATTGGTAACATTTTGGGGCCTTTGGAAAAAAATTATATGGTCGCACACACACATGCACACACACACACATCAAGCAATTATTGTAGCAACGCAATTTTCAATGTGAATTGCATGGGACGCAAAAATTCTCTCTTTGAATGACAGAACAATTAAAATTAAAACAATTGCCAGATAAAATTTAATAATAGCCCCTCTTTCTCTCCGACTGCGTGTGTTATTGTTGTAGTTGTTGTTATTTTTCAAGCGCTGTTTGGATATTTTAACCGCCTTTTGTGTGTTAAATGAATTGTTGCCGGACTCAGTTCGTGTGCATTGCATGAAAAGGATATGATCAATTTTTATTTTTAGTCAATGAAAGTAATTACAATTTATTTATAAAAGGGATATTTTCAACACCGATTCACATTACATACATATAAATACATATAAATGTACATTAGGTTGTCCCAAAAAAACGAAACGTAAATTATTTTTATACCCTCCACCATTGGAGGGGGGTAAACTCATTTCGTCATTATGTTTGTAGGTACGGTATATGATCATGATCGTCATGACATTTTAAGTTGAACTGATGTTCGTCCGTCTGTCCGTCCGTCCGTCCATCTGTCTGTCGAGGGCACGCTAACCTTCGAAGGAGTAAAGCTTGCCGCTTGAAATTTTGCACAAATACTTTTTATTAGTGTAGGTCGGTTGGGATTGTAAATGGGTCATATCGTCTATGTTTTAATATAGTTGACTGAAATTTTGCATCTGGTGTTTCGGTATCACTTCCAACAATTGCGTTAAAAATGGTTCAAATGGGTCTATATCTTGATGTAGCTGCCATATAATCTGATTTTGGGTCTTGACTTCTTGAGCCTCTAGAGGGCGCTATTCTCATCCGATTGGACTGAAATAGTGCATGTGGTGTTTTGGTATCACTTCCAACAATTGCTCTAAGTATGGTTCAAATGGGTCTATGTTTTGATATAGCTGCCATATAAACTGATTTTGGGTCCTGACTTCTTTAGCCTCTAGAGGGCGCAATTTTCGTCCGATTTAACTGAAATTTTGCACATGGTGTTTTGGTCTCGCTTGCAACGACTGCGCTAGGTATGGTTGAAATTGGTCTATGTTTTGATATAGCTGCTATATAAACCGATTTTGGGTCTTGACTTTTTGAGCCTCTAGAGGGCGCAATTCTTATCCGATTTGAATGAAATTTTGCATATGGTGTTTTTGTATCGCTTCCAACAACTGCGCTAGGTATGTTTGAAATCGGTCCATGTTTTAATATAGCTATCACATAAACCGATCTTGGGTCTTGACTTCTTCAGCCTCTAGAGGGCGCAATTTTTGTCCGATTTGACTGAAATTTAACACGTATTGTTTTGGTATATTTTCCAATAACTGCGCTATGTATGGCTCAAATCGGTCCATGTTTTAATATAGCTACTATATAAACCGATCTTGGGTCTTGACTTCTTGAGCCTCTAGAGGGCGCAATTTTTGTCCGATTTGACTGAAATTTTGCATGTGGTGTTTTGGTATCAATTCCAAAAATTGCGCTAAGAATGGTTCAAATGGGTCTATATTTTAATGTAGCTACTATATAAACCGATCTTGGGTCTTGACTTCTTGAGCCTCTAGAGGGCGCAATTCTCATCCTATTGGACTGAAATTTTGCATATGGTGTTTTGGTATCACTTCCAACAATTGCGCTAGGTATGGTTGAAATCGGTCTATGTTTTAATATAGCTACTTTATAAACCGATCTTGGGTCTTGACTTCTTGAGCCCCTAGAGGGCGCAATTTTTATCTGATTTGATTGAAATTTAAAAGGATGTGTATTGGTAACTTTTCCAATAAATGAGCTAAGTATGGTTCAAATTGGTCCATGTTTTAATATAGCTACTATATAAACCGATCTTGGGTCTTGACTTCTTGAGCCTCTAGAGGGCGCAATTGGTATCCGATTTGACTGAAATTTTGCATGTGGTGTTTTGGTATCTTTTCCAATAACTGTGTTTAGTATGACTCAAATCGGTTAATAATCTGGTATAGCTGGCATGTAAACCGATCTTGGATCTTGACTTCTTGAGCCAATAGAGCGCGCTATTCTCATCCGATTTGACTGATATTTTGCATGAGGTGTTTTGTTATTACTTCCAATAACTGTGCCAAATATGGCGCAAATCGGTTCATAACCTGATATAGCTGCCATATCAACCGATCTGGGATCTTGACTTCTTAAGCCTCTAGAGGGCGCAACTGTCATACGATTTGGAAGAAATTTTGTACAACGGCTTCTCTTATGACCATCAACATACTTGTCTGATATGGTCTGAATCGATCAATATCTTGATACAGCTCCCATATAAACCGATCTCCCGATTTTGCTTCTGGAGCCCCTACAAGGCGCAATTCTTATCCGAATGAACTGAAATATTACACAATAGCATATTCTTATTCAATATCTTTTGTTCGACTAAAAAGAGATATTGCGCATAGAACTCGACAAATGCGATTCATGGTGTAGGGTATATAGGATTCGGCACGTTTTTACTTGTTCTACTTAAAATAATTTAAAATTGCTTTTGCTTACCCCCTCCTGTGTTTCCCCATATGTGTGAAGCTAATAAAAATTCTTCTGCTTCGACTATTGTCAAATTACTGCAGCAAAAGCAATTAACAAAGCAAAAAAAAAAAACCAAAACCAAGCTGCATCGATGCTGCAAACAAACAAACGAACAAATAACAAACACCACAATGACAGCGCAACAATTGGACCATGAACATTTCTCTACAAATTAAACATGCAAGGACAACAATCATGCATGTTTGCAATTGGCCTGCGAGTGCTGTCATTTGACGCAACATGCTAATAAAACTGTCAGCAAAATCAGAAAAATCGAACAACAATGGCAGCTCACAAATCGCCTGCTGCAGAATAGGTGCTGCCTACCGTTTACTCTTGCCACTTGCCCAAAAAAAAAAAACAAAAATCCACACCCACCTCCCCCTCTCTACCACTGAGAGGACATTTTAGAGCTCAATTCATATTGGTCAACGAAATGACGGGGCCTGGGCTTCAACACCGCATCACTCCCTTGTGCGTGATATTATAAACGTGGTCAAATGTTCCCATCGGCCCAGGGAGCAAAATGTTGTGATGTATTATCAGTATTTTAGAACATGACTGTTCATGTCTATTGTGCTGGTGACTGTACGCATATGTCAACCACAAAATTGACAATAATTTGGCTTGAACTCAGTTGCGTTATTGTCAACCAACATGATGCAATTTCGCAATAGTGGCCATACAAGTATAGTAGTGACAATAAATGCACAGGCATGTTTTTATGTGGCTGAGAAACATCATATCTCGTTGGCCATATGAGTGACATGTAATGGATGGTAATGCATGACTGAAGAAAAATTTAGCTAATAGTTATGAAGTGTTTTTTGGAGCATATAGATATAGAGGATTTTTTTGTACATATTGTATGGCATACTTTTAGGGGCAAGAGTTATTTTTAGCTAGAATAGAAGTCTATTTTCTAAACACACCTACTTAGTCTATTTTAGTCCATTGTGATACCACAGTAGTTACAAACCAGGCTTCTGGTGTGAATCGACCTCTGCACAGGTAATCCGGGCACATTCGATTTTTATACCCACCACCGTAGAATAGGCAGTATATTCATTAAGTCATACCGCTTTGCAACACATCGAAATATCCATTTCCGACCCTACAAAGTATATATATTTCTGATCGTTGTGAAATTCAAAGACGATTTAACGATGTCCGTATGTTTTTTCTTCTGTATGTCTTTTCGTCCGTCTGCCCGTCCGTCCATTCGTGTTTCCTTCAATTGTAAATACACTACAGTCAATAAAAATTAATATTGAGCTGAAATTTCGCACCGACTCGTATTTCTTCCATACGCAGGTTAAGTTTTTTAATGGACCAAATCGGACTATATTTGGATATAGCTTCCATATAGACCGATCCGGCGATTTAGGGTCCTAAAACAGTAAATGCAGCAGTTTTTGTCCGATTTCGCTGAAAGTGGAAACAAGAAGTTGCACTAGGGTCCTGATACTCAAACCGAATATGGCCCATATCGGATCATATTTACATATAGCTGCCATATATTCACATATAGCTGCCATATAGCCGGTTTAAGGTCTTAGACCCGTAACAGGCGCTTTTATTATCCGATTACGCTAAAATTTGAAGTTTTGAGTTGTTTTACGCCTCTCGACATCCTTCCCAATATGGTTCACATCGGACTATATTTAGGTATAGCTTCCATATAGACCGATCTGCCGATTAAGGGTCTCAAGTTCATAAAGCCGTATTTATTATCCCGATTTCACAGAAATTTGACACGGTGAGTTGTTCTAAGCCTCCCGACTTCGATTAACATATGATTCAGATCGGACTATTCGACGTGTTTCGATAAAGCTGCCATATAGGTGGATCTGCCGGTTAAGAAACTTGAGCTCATAAATGCCGCTCTTGCTGGAATTTGACACCGTCATCCGACCAGCACATCGTCCAGATCAGACTGCCATACATACCGATTTTGCAAATTAGGTTCTTAATCACATAAAAAGCAGATTTGTTGACCGATTTCGCTGAAATTGTGAATTGTGTAAGAGTTCTCGGACCTCAATCAAGTATGATCCAGGCCAGCCCCGATTTGGATATTACAATGGATATGGTAGTGAAGTTGTTATAAAAGGGGATGGTTAATTTATCCATGGTGGTGAGTAACCAAAGTTCGGTACGGCCGAACTTAACACGTTTTTATGTCCACCACCGAAGGATGGGGGTATATTTATTTTGTCAATCCGTTGTCGACACATCGAAATATCCATTACCGACCCTATATTCTTGATCGTCGTAAAAATCTAAGACGATTTGGCCACGTCCGTCCGTCTGTCTGTTAAAATCACGCTAGAGTCATTAAACAAGTAAAAGCGTGCTAAGTTCGGCCGGACCGAATCTTACATACCCTCCATCAGGGGTCGCATTTGTCGAGTTCTTTTCCCGGTGTCTATTTTTAGGCAAACAAAGAAAGGGATAAAAGAAAAGAATTGCTATGCTATGGGAGCTATATCAAGTTATAGTTCATTTCGGACCATAATTGAACTGAATATTGGAGACCAAAGTAGAAGTCATTGTGTAAAATTAAGCCAAATTTAGTAAGAGTTGCGCACTTTAGGGACTGAAGAAGTAAAATAGGGAGATAGTTTTATAGAGGAGCTGCATTAGTCTATAAACCGATTCATGCCATTTTCAAAACGTTTTTTAAAGGTCATGAGATAAGCCTTTGTACAAAATTTCAGCTAAATCAGATAATACTTGCGCACTCTAGTGGCTCAAGAAGTCAAGACCCCAGATCGGTTTATGTGGCAGCCATATCAGGTAATGTACAGATTTGAACTATCCTTAGCACAGTTGTTGAAAGTCATAACAAAACACCTCATGCAAAATTTCAGCCAAGTCGGATAAGAATTTCTCCCTATAGAGGCTCAAGAAGTCAAGACCCCAGATAGGTTTATATGACAGCTATATCAGGTTATGGACCGATTTCAACCATACTCAGCACAGTTGTTGGAAGTCATAATAAAACATCTCATTCAAAATTTCAGCCAAAGCGGATAAGAATTGTGCCCACTATCGGCTCAAGAAGTCAAGACCCAAGATCGGTTTATATGGCAGCTATAACAGGTTATGAACCGATTTCAACCATACTCAGCACAGTGGTTGGAAGTCATAATAAAACACCTCATGCAAAATTTCAGCCAAATCGGATAAGAATTGTGCCCTCTATCGGCTCAAGAATTCAAGATCCCAGATCGGATTATATGGCAGCTATATGAAATTATGGACCGATTTTAACCACACTCAGTAGAGTTGTTGGAAGTCATAATAAAACACCTTATGCAAGCTTTACTCCTTCGACAGTTAGCGTGTTTTCGACAGAGAGACGGACGGACGGACGGACGGACAGACGGACGGACGGACAGACGGACATTACTAGTTCGACTTAAAATGTCATGACGATCATGAATATATATACACTATGGGGTCTTAGACGAATATTTCGAGGAGTTACAAACAGAATGACGAAATTAGTATACCCCCATCCCATGGTGGAAGGTATAAAAATGTTCAGTGCTGGTTATCCCCTCTTAATGCTGGTGACATTTGTGGAGTACTTTGTCATTTAAAGACATTTCCCCAAAGAGGCCCCTATCCATAAGCTTAAACTTGAATCGGACATTACTCATTGATATGTGAGCAAAGCAAATTTGCATTTCCACTCTCCTGGATGTGGCAGTTCCAGTTAAATTTTGTTTTTTATTACCCATAGGTCGCCTACGGTTCAGCGCTACATACAAAAGCACTGATTTACAATTCTCAGTATCATTTTAGTGAGTCATGCTTTGATAATAGCAATCTAAGGATGTTGTATAACAATTTTTGGAATTCTTCCCTTTCAAACTCTTCTACTCCTAGAACTCTGCGTGATAGTGGCCATATCCTATATCCGGCCAAAGATGAAACAAATCGAATATGGCCTTCGATTTTTATACAGTGTGTATGGTGATGATGATGATGATGACGATGTTGATGTCTATCATAATGTAGCTGTATAAGTAGATGATGTTGATGTTGAGTTCCAATACACAGCATGGTTTGTGATGTGTTGTGACTGTCGTTGTTTTTCGTTATGTTCGTTGTAGTTGTTATTGACGAAAAATTGAAAGTAATTTTATGCGTCATTGAATTTTTGATAGGAATTTATTTTATTTTTCCCATTTTTCAATTGACGAACTTTGCAAAGAGGCCAAAGTCAAATTTCCTTTCTCTCTCACCGGCTTCCCCTTCATGGGCATCATCATCGAACCAAGTGAAACAATTTTGTTTTGCAGATTGACGCAGATCTTGCTTCAGCAAAATATTTCAAATTTGTTCAATGAAAATTGAAAAGACTCCTTATCAAAAAAGAAAAAAGAAAGAAAGACGAAAACAAAGCGATTAAGGACAAACTGAAATGAGTTCTATCAAAAATAATTAAATAAATGGGAAAAATCTTCCACAATGATTGGCATATTAACCCATTAAGGGATTAAAAAAACTAAAAGCTATGAAATTGAAGATATTTGCAAATTGTAAAGTTGCCCATGAACATTCCATTCTTACATTTCAATGAGTGCTGTACTTTGTGTAGCATAGTCCGAACGACGTGCCGCAGTGCGACAACTGTTGACAACTGTTTGGGGAGAAGTTCTACATGGCAAATTACCTCATAAATAACGCCAGCATTAGGAGGTGAGAGCCACAGCCGGAATTTTTTTTTCAGATTTTCTCGCCAGGGTTTGAACCCAGGCGTGAGTGGTGGACATGCTAACCTTTGCGCTATGGTTTCCTCCAGAAAAACTTTAATCAGCTGATAATCGTCTAACTCGACCATATTCAACAGATATATGCCAATGCAAATTTTGCCCATGAACATTCCACTAAGGAACAGGGGCAAACTTCTCACATATCAAAGAGTGCAGTCCGATTCATTTTTAAGCTCAATGACAAGGGGCCTCCTTTTTATAGCTGAGTCCGAACGGCGTGCCGCAGTGCGACAACTCTTTGAAGAGAAGTTTTATATGGCATAGTACCTCACAAATGTTGCCAGCATTATCACGGCTGAAAATTTTTTCTGATGGTCTCGCCAGCATTCGAACCCAAGCGTTCAGCGGACATGCTAACCTCTGCGCTACAGTGGCCTCCCTACATATATATACATATATGAAGTGGAATTCATTCTATATGTCAAGGGAGTTTGTGTTGAGTGCTTGACCAGTAGCCAGTGGGCAGTGTTGTAGATCAGGTCCCCAATGCCGGTGTATCCCAACCTCCTATTATGGAACAGAAGACCCGCTATGAAGCGGACCGTCTCACTGGAAGATCGGCGCAGTACCCCATCGGGGCCCTTAGCAAGCCTGAGGCCCAGGCAAGAGGCGAGGATCCTCCTCTTCCAGATCCTTAACCTTTCCATCTGATGGGACGTGATGTCGAACCATCGACTTAGAAGGGGCCTAAACCAACTCACAGTCCCAAATTTCAGCGAAATCGGATAATTATTGCGTCTACAATGAGCTCAAGACCATAAATCGAGAGATCGGTCCATATAGCAGCTATATCCAAATCTGCACCTATCTGAGCCAAATTAAACAAGTAAAAGCGTGCTAAGTTCGATCGGGCCGATTCTTGGGAACCAAATGCCATTGATTATGGTAAAAATTTTTACAAAATAGGTTTAGTTGAATGGCATAATTTTATTCTACATACCAAACTTCTGTCAAACCAGCAAAATGTAAAGCTTCTAGGAACCGAACAAGGATCGTGGAGAGACCGGTTTATATAGTCACTCGACTATTAGGTTATAGACCCATTTGGACCGTACTTAGCACAGTTGTTGGAAGTCATAACAGAATACTACATCCAAAATTTCAGCCAAATCGGACAAAAATGGCGGCTTCCAGCGTTTCGAGGAGTCAAATCGGGAGATCAGTTTATATGGGAGCCTTATCTAAATCTGAACCGATATGACCCTTTTGCAATCTTCAACAACCTTACTCAATATTTAGTATCTGCACAAAATTTCGAGGGGGTAATTTCACGCGTTCAACCTCTATCGGGATTTCGACGGACGAACGGACATGAGTAGATCGACTTAGAAAGCCGAGACGTTCAAGAATATTTATACTTTATAGGGTCTTAAGTCAATATTTCACGGTGCTACAAAGGCATGATTAGTGTAGTATGCCCCCATCCTATGCTGGTGGGTATAACAAGGATGTCAGGGGGCCTAACACAGCTCAATGTCCCAAATTTCAGCGAAATCGGACAAAAAATAAAGAGACCGGTCTATATGGCAGCTATATCTAAATCTGAACCGAATTGAACAAGGATATCAAGGAGTCTAATGTTACTCACTGTCCTAAATTTCAGCGATATCGAACAATAAATGCGGTTTTTATGGGCCCTAGACCTTAATTTTTTGCAGATGTGGAAATTTTTGAGGCAAATTGGTAGTAAATTTAGTCACAAAGCTCAATCATAAATAAAAATGTATTTCGAACCACAAATGCCTTCATAAATTGCAAAATACAAAGTAGATCTCGATCAAAATTGGAAAAAAAATTAGAAGTCGAATATGCCTGAAGCCAGTGGAGATATTGTAAATCTCAAGCAGACATTTTTTGTAGGGATTTTTGAGCACAGTCCAGCAAAAAAAATATGGAAATCGGACTACAAGCAAAGATTTGGCAGTCCAAAATTCGAAACATCGAGATGACCAACTTGGGTCTTGAAATTTTGCACACGATCGCGCTACACCTCAGCTCTAACCATTCCGAATTTTAACAAGTAAAAGCGTGCTAAGTTCGGCCGGGCCGAATCATATATACCCTCCACCATGGATCGAATTGGTCGAGTTCTTTTCCCGGCATCTCTTCTTAGGCAAAACAAGTAAAAGCGTGCTAAGTTCGGCCGGGCCGAATCTTATATACCCTCCACCATGGATCGCATTTGTCGAGTTCCTTTCCGGGCATCTCTTCTTTGGGAAAAAAGGATGTAACAAAAGATTTGCTCTGCTATTAGAGCGATATCAAGATATGGTCCGGTTTGGACCACAATTAAATTATATGTTGGAGACCTGTGTAAAATGTCAGCCAATTCGAATAAGAATTGCGCCCTTTGGGGGCTCAAGAAGTAAAATAGAGAGATCGATTTATATAGGAGTTGTATCGGGCTATAGACCGATTCAGAACATAATAAACACGTATGCTGATGGTCATGAGAGGATCCATCGTACAAAATTTCAGGCATATCGGATAATAATTGCGACCTCTAGGGGTCAAGAAGTCAAGATCCCAGATCGGTTTATATGGCAGCTATATCAGGTTATGAACCGATTTGGACTTTATTTGGCACAGTTGTTGAAAGTAAGAATAAAATATGTCATGCAAAATTTCATTCCAATCAGGTTATTAACCGATTTGAACCTATTTTAGCACAGTTGTTGGAAGCAATAGCAAAACACGTCGTGCAAAATTTCATTCAAATCGGAAAAGAATTGCGCCCTCTAGAGGCTCAAGAAGTCAAGACCCAAGAACGGTTTCTATGACAGCTATATCAGGTTATTAACCGATTTGAACCATACTTGGCATAGTTGTTGGATATCATAACAAAACACGTCGTGCAAAATTTCATTCAAATCGGATAATAATTGCGACCTCTGGAGGCTCAAGAAGTCAAGACCCAATATCGGTTTATATGACAGCTATATCAAGTTATGGACCGATTTAAACAATACTTGGCACAGTTGTTGGAGATCATAATAGAACACGTCGTGCAAAATTTTATTCCAATCGAATACGAATTGCGCCCTCTAGAGGCTCAGGAAGTGAAGACCCAAGATCGGTTTATATGACAGCTATATCAAGTTATGGACCGATGTAAACCATACTGGGCACAGTTGTTGGACATCATAATAAAACATGTCGTGCAAAATTTCATTCCAATCGGATAAGAATTGCGCCCTCTAGAGGCTCACGAAGTCAAGACTCCAGATCAGTTTATATGGCAGCTATATCAGGTTATAGACCGATTTGTACCACACATGGCACAGTTGTTGGATATCAAAACAAAATACGTCGTGCAAAATTTCATTCCAATCGTATAGGAATTGCGCCCTCTAGAGGATTAAGAAGTCAAGACCCAAGAGCGGTTTATATGGCAGCTATATCAGGTTATGAAACGATTTGAACCATACTCGGCACAGTTGTTGGACATCGTAATAAAACACGTCGTGCAAAATTTCATTCCAATCGTATAGGAATTGCGCCCTCTAGAGGATTAAGAAGTCAAGACCCAAGAGCGGTTTATATGGCAGCTATATCAGGTTATGAAACGATTTGAACCATACTCGGCACAGTTGTTGGACATCGTAATAAAACACGTCGTGCACAATTTCATTCCAATCGGATAAGAATTGCGCCCTCTAGAGGCTCACGAAGTCAAGACCCCAGATCGGTTTATATGGCAGCTATATCAGGTTATGGACCGATTTGAACCATACTGGGCATGGTTGTTGGACATCATAATAGAACACGTCGTGCAAAATTTCATTCCAATCGGATAAGAATTGCGCCCTCTGGAGGCTCAGGAAGGCAAGACCCAAGATCGGTTTATATGGCAGCTATATCAGGTTATGGACCGATTTGAACCATACTTAGCACAGTTGTTGGATATAATAATAAAATACGTCGTGCAAATTTCATTCCTCTAGATGCTTAAGAAGTCAAGACCCAAAATCGGTTTATATGGCAACCATATCAAAACATGGACCGATATGGCCCATTTACAATCTCAACCTACCTACACTAATAGGAAGTATTTGTGCAAAATTTCAAGCGGCTAGCTTTATTCATTCGAAAGTAAGCGTGCTTTCGACAGACAGATGGACGGTCGGACGGAGGGACGCACGGAGGGACGGACGGAGGGACGGACGGAGGGACGGACGGAGGGACGGACGGAGGGACGGACGGAGGGACGGACGGAGGGACGGACGGAGGGACGGACGGAGGGACGGACGGAGGGACGGACGGAGGGACGGACAGATGGACGGACATAAAATGGCACGACCATCAAAAAAATTTATACTTTATGGGGTCTCAGATGAATATTTCGAGTAGTTACAAACAGAATGACGAAATTATTGGGTTGCCCAAAAAGTAATTTCGGATTTTTCATATAGTCGGCGTTGACAAATTTTTTCACAGCTTGTGACTCTCTATTTGCATTCTTTCTTCTGTATTTTTTTCTTCTTCAATAGTATACCCCCATCCTATGGTGGAGGGTATACAAAATCAGCGGTGGTTGTACCCTTCAAATGAGGAATTTACCTTAGGTAGTCAGTCATGTAAACTTCTCTACTAAGTGGTGTTGCTATGTGGCAAACCGTTCAGACTGATTAATAAATAAGAGGTCCCTTATCGTCGAGCTCAAACTTGTATTAGACAGCACTTATTGTTCCTTAATGGAATATTCATACTCAATTTTGCATTTCTGCTCATCGTTTTAGGCGTGCAAAGGCTAACAACTTTGCACCACGAAGGCCTTCGAAATCAGCACAGATCATGAAATTCGATCACTTGCCCTTATGACACAAGGGGTTAATTTCCCTTTGGCAATTTCTATTCTTGCATTCCTTGCCAAAAGCTGTGAATACTTCATTTGTTTTCGTTTCCGCTTAATTGCTTCCTTTTAATTCGACCATAACTAATTCAACTGCAGAGAATTTTCTAAGTACTCTCAAGTACTTTTACATTGTTTTCGATTATTGGATTATTAGTTTCATATGGATGTTTGGCATTTTTAAGGCCAACCGAAGCCAAACAACTATTCATCCACACACACAATAAGTGAATGCCAAACAGAGGTTGCACTGAGACAACAACAATCATTTACTCTCAATAGAAGAGAATGAGTGTGAGAGGACTGTAGCGAGAGGCAAATGTTGGCATATTAAATCTTTAGGACTACCAAGCAGCATCAGGCAGCATTATTAGTTGTGGTGGTTTAAGGCAGGGGGGGTTAAAACCATACACTGTGTGGTTGCCTTAGGGGACACTTTCATTTAAATCGGGATTTTCTTTATTTTTGTTGTTTTTATATACTTGAATATGCTTGAATACCAACAGAATGGTAAGTTGTTGTTGGTTGTTTGGTGGTTGGCCAAATAAGTTCAATTTGCGTTTCTAATTCAGCACTCTCCGGAGGGATAGCATTGCAATTTGAAACACTGCATGTGGTGTCATTTTTTCACAAGACTAACGACAGCGAGAGGGTGTGAGAGAGAGAGAATGTGTATCGTTTGCTTATAACCGCTTAAGGAAATTCTAAGCAATTTCCTGTGTACAGTATAGTAAATGTGAACAGTTGTGTACAATAGATTTTCCCCCGGCTTTCATGACTAAGGAATCCATGAATTATATTTCATGGTTTTCCGTTAATTGGAGTAATTGCCAATGCCCATTTTTGGGATTTTCCCTAAAGTGAAACAGGTGTGTGTTGATTGAAGTTTTGCGCCCACCACAAAAATGAGACAAATCTGTAACAGATTTGTATAGGCCGTAAATCGTGTTACAGCTCGGAAGCTGCCAAAAACGTTAAAGGAATGTTGCTTTGGAATAATTGTGGCATGTGTTGAACCTTAGGCATAATTTTTATTGCTACATTTTTTTGGATGTGCTTTGGAAATGAGTTATAGACCCAGGAGCTCCATTTGTACATGATTGTCTTTTGACCTATTTTCAAACGATTCCCTTAATGGTTGTTACAACATCTGAAACGAAACACAACTAAAAAGTTTACTCATCGGTTTCACCAACCACCACATAAGATGGGAGTAATATTTATTTTGTCCTTCCGTCTCCGGAATATCCCATATTCATCCTTTGTGCTCTTCTAAAGCTGTAGAAGCCACAATTTTGGTCTGATCTTTACCAAATTTGGCCTGGCAGGAGGTTAGGGTGGTGTTTATACCCAAGCCCGGCAAGGCAAGTTATGCCACACCAAAGGCCTACAGATCCATAAGCCTTACGTCCTTTCTACTCAAAACCATGGAACGTATTGTGGACACCATGGTAAAGAGTAGGACATCCAGCGAACTGCTCAAATACAAACAGCATGCCTATGTCAAGGAAAGGTCGGTGGAGACTGCCATGCACGAGGTTGTGCATAAAATAGAAGAATCCTACGATGCCAAAACGTAGACACTGGAGGTATGCATTGCCATCGAGGGGGCTTTTAACAATGTGCGGACCGACAGTCTGATCCAATCCTTCGACCAGTACCGGATGGACACTGACTGGATAAACCATTTGCTAAGGAACAGGTGGATAAATTGTGTGTCCGATGGCATAAATATGGGGTTGCCCAAAAAGTAATTGCGGATTTTTCATATTGCCGGCGTTGACAAATTTTTTCACAGCTTGTGACTCTGTGTAATGCATTCTTTCTTCTGTCAGTTATCAGCTGCTACTTTTAGCTTGCTTTAGAAAAAAAGTGTAAAAAAAGTATATTTGATTAAAGTTCATTCTAAGTTTTATTAAAGATGCATTTACTTTCTTTTAAAAAATCCGCAATTACTTTTTGGGCAACCCAATATAAGAGAGAAATTGGCACAGGGGAGAATTTTATCGGTGACCACCATACGGATGCTGAATGAGGAGGAATTTGAACCTGTCTGCTACGATGTTATAATACTTCTAAGGGGTAAGGATTCGAACGAGCTATGCAGAAGGCCTGAAAAGGTCCTGCATATGGCATATGACTGGGCTAGACCCAGGGGTCTCAATGTTAACTCAGAGAAGACTGAAATAAGCCTATTCACGAGAAAGACGAAGGTGGACCAATTTAACGCACCATGTTTCCTCAATAAGACGATTTCGATACCTGACAAGGTCATATATTTAGGTGTGATCTTGGACAGGAAACTGAATTGGAAGTGTCACATTCAGGAGCATACTAAGAAGGCTCACAGAAGTTGGGCACTATTTAGACGGGCCGTAGACTCGAAATGGAGCCTGAATCCGAGGATAGTTCACTGGCTCTACAGGAGGGTGATTAGACCATTGCTTACTTACTTACTCAGTAGTTTGGTGGACTGCTATGGAGAAAAAGTGCAACTTAAGGACCATACAACAGGTTCAGAGAACATGCTGCCTTGGCATAGGCGGAGCGATGAGGACCACGCCCAATAGGGACTGGAGACTATTTTAGATATCCCACCCATTGACATACAGATTAAGTGTGAGGCAGCCACTGCGGCTATGAGACTTAAGGCGATGGGAGAATGGATTGAGGATGGGAGCAGCTCATACCATCGCGGTATAATCTAGGCAATGATAGGAAACCTGGAAGAAAGGGAAAAGGGTTCAATATGGGCTTCAAATAAATGATATATAGATATATGAGAACAGAGCACGTTGCTGATATATTTTCCGGGCTTAGTGTTTGGGGGACCACCCCAATCCCTAAATCGGTCATATGTACCGACCATGTCAATGTGGAGCTTAAATGAAAGGTATTGTGGGATAGAGCAATAATTGATACCCATTTTTGGGACCAATTTTCTGGGGGTCTATCCCTTTCCCAAAATACCCCACAAACAAATGTCTGATATAGCTCGCATACCTACTTATCCACCGATTTAGGGTCTAAGGCCCATAGGCGCATTTATTTCCCAAATTCTCTGAAATGTTGCACTGTGAGCTCTGGTAGACCTTTCTTCCTCCATGCGGTGTATGTTTCAGAATGAAACATATGTGGGTATAGCTGCAATATATACTGGTCTGCCGATTTTTGGGCTTTTACACATAGCTTGTGTTTTTATTACGCGATTTCACTGAAACTTAGTGCGGTGAGTTGTATTAGACTCCTAAGCATTTGGATATATGTCAAATCCATATATATCGACCTCTCGATTTACGGTCTTTCATAATTTCCTAAATCGCCTATTAATTACCAGAATTCGTTTAATTTTGGAAAAGGCAACTGCGTCAAACCCTCGACGCCCTCTGTTTGACCTTGGTTGGACCATATTTCAACATTTTCACAGGATTTTGTCGAAATTTTGTTAATACGTATAACTATTATTATACCCTCCACCATAGGATGGGGGTATTCTTATTCTGTCATTCTGTTCGTAACTACCCGAAATATTCGTCTAAGACCCCATAAAGTATATATTTTCTTGGTTGTCGTGACATTTTATGTCCGTCCGTCTGTCCGTCCGTCCGTCCGTCTGTCCGTCTGTCCGTCTGTCCGTCCGTCCGTCCGTCTGTCCGTCCGTCCGTCCGTCTGTCCGACCGTCCGTCCGTCTGTCTGTCGAAAGCACACTAACTTTCGAAAAAGCAAAGCTAGTCGCTTGAAATTTCGCACAAATACTTATTATTAGTGTAAGTCGGTTGGGATTGTAAATGGGCCATATCGGTCCATGTTTTGATATAGCTGCCATATAAACCGATCTTGGGTCTTGACTTCTTGAGCCTCTAGAGGGCGCAATTCTCGTCCGAATTGACTAAAATTTTGCACGTGGTGTTTTGGTATAACTTCCAATAACTGCGCTAAGTATGGTCTAAATCGGTCCTTGTTTTGATATAGCTACCATATAAACCGATCTTGGGTCTTGACTTCTTGAGCCTCTAGAGTGCGCAATTCTTATCCGATTTGAATGAATTTCTGCACGAGGTATTTTGTTATGATATCCAACAACTGTGCCAAGTATGGGTTAAATCGGTTCATAACCTGATATAGCAGTCATATAAACCGATCTTGGGTCGTGACTTCTTGAGCCTATAGAGGGCGCAATTCTTATCCGGTTTGAATGAATTTTTGCACGAAGTATTTTGTTATGATATCCAACAACTGTGCCAAGTGTGGTTCAAATCGGTTCATAACCTGATATAGCTGTCATAAAGGGTGATTTTTTTGAGGTTAGGATTTTCATGCATTAGTATTTGACAGATCACGTGGGATTTCAGACATGGTGTCAAAGAGAAAGATGCTCAGTATGCTTTGACATTTCATCATGAATAGACTTACTAACGAGCAACGCTTGCAAATCATTGAATTTTATTACCAAAATCAGTGTTCGGTTCGAAATGTGTTCATTCACCGTAACGTTGCGTCCAACAGCATCTTTGAAAAAATACGGTCCAATGATTCCGCCAGCGTACAAACCACACCAAACAGTGCATTTTTCGGGATGCATGGGCAGTTCTTGAACGGCTTCTGGTTGCTCTTCACTCCAAATGCGGCAATTTTGCTTATTTACGTAGCCATTCAACCAGAAATGAGCCTCATCGCTGAACGGTGAATGAACACATTTCGAACCGAACACTGATTTTGGTAATAAAATTCAATGATTTGCAAGCGTTGCTCGTTAGTAAGTCTATTCATGATGAAATGTCAAAGCATACTGAGCATTTTTCTCTTTGACACCATGTCTGAAATCCCACGTGATCTGTCAAATACTAATGCATGAAAATCCTAACCTCAAAAAAATCACCCTTTATAAACCGATCTGTGGACTTGACTTCTTGAGCTTCTAGAGGGCGCAATTCCTATCCGATTTGGCTGAAATTTTGCATGACGTATTTTATTCTTACTTTCAACAACTGTGTCAAATAAGGTTCAACTCGGTCCATAACCTGATATAGCTGCCATATAAACCGATCTGGGATCTTGACTTCTTGAGCCTCTAGAGGTCGCAATTATTATCCGATTTGCCTGAAATTTTGTACGACGAATCCTCTCATGACCATCAATATACGTGTTTATTATGGTCTGAATTGGTCTTTAAACTGATACAGCTCCCATATAAATCGATCTCTCTATTTTACTTCTTGAGGCCCAATTCTTAACCGAATTGGCTGACATTTTACACAGGTCTACAACATATAATTTAATTGTGGTCCAAACCGGACCATATCTTGCTATTGCTCTAATAGCAGAGCAAATCTTTTCTTATATCCTTTTTTGCCTAAGAAGAGACACCGGGAAAAGAACTCGACAAATGCGCTCCATGGTGGAGGGTATATAAGATTCGGCCCGGCCGAACTTAGCACGCTTTAACTTGATTTATTCTTACTAAGTCAACACAAAAATCGATACATGAGCTTTCACCCAAATTTGGTTCTAATCGAATATTTTTTCAATACTTGTCTTTTTCTATTATCGCTTTTACTTATGTCTTTGCTAAAACACAAATCATGTAATTTAGCAAATACTCATTTGACAAAAATGTCGCTACAACAAATCGCCTTTGTACTTGTTTCGATTTACATTGGAGATATGTCATTGAAATATTTGGACGTAGTTGAACACAATAATACAATAAAACACGAATATTTGAATGACGTCTTTTTTTTTCGTCTGTTGTGCTTCTGCTGGTTCTATTTTACTAAACGAAGCCAATATGTCATGTTATACTCGTGTAAACATGGCATCATAGAGATTTGTCGTTTTCAAGTATTTTAATTGACATATTAATTTTCATATATCAAAATATTGCCAGAGGATAATGTATCGCAGCATACCTAAATAAGTTGTTGAAGAAGATATCATTTAATATAAACCCTCATTTAATCCAATTTAATGCCAAAGATTTTTTTTTTTTGAAATAGCTTGGAGTAGTCGAGTGAGGGAGTTGGGTGAAATTAATGAATACTCGACTTCAAATGCTATTTGGCTAAAGGTAAGGTGGCCATGGTGGAGAGTAGTTTAGGTTGTTTCGCTTATGATGTTGAATATTTGGCATGACAAAAATGACCCATCTCAAAAACCTCATGGAGGATATATGGGGTGATTGGGTTCATATGGAGTTCAAATCTTTGGTAGGATAATTCGAATCTGGTATCTAACTATGGAGCCAAATGTCTGTAGGGCCAACCCAGCCTGAAAAATCCCACAGGCGAAATATATAGATATAAGAATGTTGTGAGACTCAAATGAAAAGTTTAGATTACGATTGTTTTATTAAAATTTGGCGTCAGTATATGAAATACACCCCATTTTAAACAAGAAACAAGTAAAAGCGTGCTAAGTTCGGCCGGGCCGAATCTTATATACCCTCCACCATGGATCGCATTTGTCGAGTTGTTTTCCCGGCATCTCTTCTTAGGCTAAAAAGGATATAAGAAAAGAGTTGCTCTGCTATTAAAACGATATCAAGATATGGTCCGGTTCGGACCACAATTAAATTATATGTTGGAGACCTGTGTAAAATTTCAGCCAATTCGTATAAGAATTGCGCCCATTGGGGCTCACGAAGTAAAATAGAGAGAACGATTTATATGGGATCTGTATCGGGCTATAGACCGATTCAGAACATAATAAACACGCTTGTTGATGGTCATGAGACGATCCGTCGTACAAAATTTCAGGCATATCGGATAATAATTGCGACCTCTAGGGGTCAAGAAGTCAAGATCCCAGATCGGTTTATATGGCAGCTATATCAGGTTATGAACCGATTTGAACCTTATTTGACACAGTTGTTGAAAGTAAAAATAAAATACGTCATGCAAAATTTCAGCCAAATCGGATAGGAATTCCGGCCTCTAGAAGCTCAAGAAGTCAAATCCCCAGATCTGTTTATATGACAGCTATATCAGGTTATGGACCGATTTCAACCATACTTGGCACAGTTGTTTGATATCATGACGAAATACTTCGTGCAAAAACTCATTCAAATCGGATAAGGATTGTGCCCTCTAGAGGCTCAAGAAGTCAAGACCCAAGATCGGTTTATATGGCAGCTATATCAGGTTATGAACCGATTTGAACCATACTTGGCACAGTTATTGGATATAATAACAAAACACGTCGTGCAAAATTTCATTCTGATTGGATAAGAATTGCGCACGATAGAGTCTTAAGAAGTCAAGACCCAAGATCGGTTTATATGGCAGCTATATCAGGTTATAAACCGATTTGAACCATACTTGGCACAGTTGTTGGATATAATAACAAAACGCGTCGTGCAAAATTTCATTCCAATCGGAAAAGAATTGCGCACTCTAGAGGCTCAAGAAGTCAAGACCCAAGATCGGTTTATATGGCAGCTATATCAAAACATGGACCGATATGGCCCATTTACAATACCAACCGACCTACACTAATAAGAAGTATTTGTGCAAAATTTCAAGCGGCTAGTTTTACTCCTTCGGAAGTTAGCGTGCTTTCGACAGACAGACGGACGGACGGGCGGACGGACGGACGGACGGACGGACGGACAGACGGACGGACATGGCTAGATCGACATAAAATGTCGCGACGATCAAGAATAAATATATTATATGGGGTCTCAGATGAATATTTCGAGTAGTTACAAACAGAATGACGAAATTAGTATACCCCCCATATTATGGTGGAGGGTATAAAAAAGCGTTAAGTTGGATACCCACCACCTCGGGTATATATGTAAACCACCTTTCATCAAAATCCGGTAAAAATTTTATATCTTTCGTCCAATAGCAGTTATATCGAAATATGTTCCGATTTGGACCAATTACAATAATAAGTACAAGTCATTGTTTAATTGTGTGTAATAAAAAATTTTTCTTTTAAGTAGCTAAGTCTGAAAATAAACCGATCTGCATTATAAACGACACGGACGTCAAAAAGCTTAATATAAATCACTGTGTCAAATTTCAGTGAAATCGAATGATAAATGCGCCTTTTATGCGGCCATGACTTTAAATATCAGTCCGTATGGCAGCTATATCCAAATCTGGACCGATCTCTGACATATTGCAAAAGTATGTCAAGAGGCTTAACCTTACACACTGTCCCAAATTTCGAAATCGGACAATAAATGCGCCTATTAAGGACCCAAAACCTTAAATCGAGAGATCGGTCTATATACAATAAATGCGCCTTCTAAGGACCCAAAACCTTAAATCAAGAGATCGGTCTATATGACAGCTATGTATTAAAATCCGGCCCGATCAGTACCAATTTGAAGAGGGACGTCGAAGAGCCCAACACAACTCACTGTCCCAAATTTTGGCAAAATCGGAGAATAAATACGCCTTTTATGGGCCCAAAACCTAAAACCGAGAGATTGGTCTATATGGCAGCCATTGGCCTCAAAATTGGATATCAAATTCGTTATCTAATCTCATTTAAAAGTCAGTCAAAAGTCAGCAAATATGTCAAAAGTCAGCAAATATGTCCGGTTTGGCGTATTGGCCCTAAAAACTATGAATATTTAGTTACACTCTCTTTAAGACCCAAATTGTCTTGGTTAGCAAATATGTCCTATTTGGGGGTTGTTATGGTGGTGGGACGTCCGCTAGACAGTTGGACCCTAATGTTGATATCAGATACGTGGTCTACTCCCACATACCTTTAATTTGAGGCCCATATTTCCATAGTCGGCAAACATGACCGTCTTGGGGGGTGTTTTTTGGGGGATGGGCGGCCACTCAGTGAGTTGACCTTGAAAATATATATCGGATTCATGTTCCACTTTAAAAACCCTCTTATTTGAGCCTTATTTTGCAATAGACAGAAAATTCTTACAATTTGGGTGGTGTTGTGGGGGTGGGGTGGCCCCATAGACACTTTTCCCGAATGTTGATATCAAATTCGTGCTTTACTCCCAAAGACCTTTCATTTGAGCCCCATATTGCTATGGTCGTAAATTTTTCCCCTTTAGGGGATGTTTTTGGTGAGAGGCGGCCCCCAAACACTTGGTCCCATATTTGGATATCAGATTCGTATTCTACACTCAAATATCTTTTATTTAAGCCCCATATTCCCATGGTCAGTAAATAAGTCCTGTTTGGGGGGTGTTTTGGGAAAGGGGTGGACCCCCAAAAACGTGGTCCCTCATTTGGTTATCAGATTCGTATTCTACTCGCAAATACCTTTCATTTGAGTCCCATATTGCCATGGTCGGTAAATATGTCCGATTTAGGGGTGTTTTGGGGGTTGGTCCGACAATTGGATATCAGATACGATTTCTTATCTTAAATACCTTTCATTTGAGTCCCATATTGTCGTGATTGGTCTTAATATATGTTTGGTAGGTTTTAGGGTGGGGCAGCCCCCCTAGGTACCCCATCAGAAAATTGGATACAAAATTTTTGTTTTTAAGGTACTATATGAGAGCACACAAAATTTCGCTTAAATCGCACCACCCATCTCCGAGATATGGCGTTTCTAAAAATTAGGGTAAGGGGGAGGGTCCGCCCCCCCTTCAGATATAAGAAATTTAGTACCCTATTTTCATCACAGGGTCATTATGCACCATCTGTGATAATTTCAAAAAATCGGTTCGGCCGTTTTTTTGAATCTATTAGGATCACACAAACAAACAAACAAACCTACAAACAAACACAAATTGATTTTTATACCCTCCACCATAGGATGAGGGGTATACTAATTTCGTCATTCTGTTTGTAACTACTCCAAATATTCATCTGAGACCCCATAAAGTATATATTTTCTTGATCGTCGCGACATTTTATGTCGATCTAGCCATGTCCGTCCGTCTGTCAGTCCGTCTGTCCGTCCGTCTGTCCGTCCGTCCGTCTGTCCGTCTGTCCGTCTGTCCGTCTGTCCGTCCGTCCGTCTGTCTGTCGAAAGCACGCTAACTTCCGAAGGAGTAAAGCTAGCCGCTTGAAATTTTGCACAAATAATTCTTAATAGTGTAGGTCGGTTGAGGTTTTTTAAATGGGCCATATCGGTCCATGTTTTGATAAAGCTGCCATATAAACCGATCTTGGGTCTTGACTTCCTGAACCTCTAGAGGGCGCAATTCTCATCCGATTCGACTGAATTTTGCACATTGTGTTTTAGTATCACTTCCAATAACAGTGCTAAGTATGGTTCAAATCGGTCCATAGCTGTCATATAAACCGATCTAGGGTCGTGACTTCTTGAGCTTCTAGAGTGCGCAATTCTTATCTGATTAGAATGAAATTTTGCACCAATTGTTTTGTTATGATATCCAACAGCTGTGCCAAGTATGGTTCAAATCGGTTCATAACCTGATGTAGCTGCCATATATACCGATCTTGGGTCTTGACTTCTTGAGCCTCTAGAGAGCGCAATTCTTATCCGATTGGAATGAAATTTGGCACGACGTGTTTTGTTATGATATCCAATAACTGTGCTAAGTATGGTTAAAATCAGTTCATTACCTGATATAGCTGTCATATAAACAGATCTGGGGACTTGACTTCTTGAGCTTCTAGAGGGCGCAATTCCTATCCGATTTGGCTGAAATTTAGCATGGCGTATTTTATTCTTACTTTCAACAACTGTGTCAAATAATGTTTAAATCGGTCCTTAACCTGATGTAGCTGCCATATAAACCGATCTTGGGTCTTGACTTCTTGCGCCTGTAGAGTGCGCAATTCTTATCCGATTTGCCTAAAAATTTGGTACGACGAATTCTCTCATGACCATCAACATACGTGTTTATTATGGTCTGAATCGGTCTATAGCCCGATACAGCTCCCATATAAATCTATCTCTCTATTTTACTTCTTGAGCCCCCAAAGGGCGCAATTCTTATTCGACTTGGCTGACATTTTACACAGGTCTCGAACATATAATTTAATTGTGGTCTAAACTGGATCATATCTTGATATCGCTCTAATAGCAGAGCAAATCTTTTCTTATTTCATTTTTTGCCTAAGAAGAGATGCCGGGAAAAGAACTCGACAAATGCGCTCCATGGTGGAGGGTATATAAGATTCGGCCCGGCCGAACTTAGCACGCTTTTACTTGTTATATATAAGAGATAAGGGTGGGTCTATTTCAAAGGAAAAAAAACGACGTAGACTTTTCCCAAAGTTTATAGCGTTTCTCTTTGGGCTTAGAAAGTGTTATAGGCAAATGTTCGTGATGATTGGTTGATAAATGCCATCTCTACCTTAATAGCAAAAAAAAAAAAAATGACAGATTGACCATCAGCACAAGTGTTACCTTGCAAGTTTTTAGGGGCATTGGCTTCGTTATCACGATTTCAGTACTAGTAACGATCTACGTTATTGAACATAAAATACTAAAAAGAGAACGACCCTTAATTTGATGTATGACACGGGCAAATATGGGTCGCCGAGCTCCACAAAGTCGCCAAATAGCCAAAAAATCTAGATTTTCAAACCTTTGGGGCCCAACAGCAGGTGTTAACATCTTCCATTTGTGCTCAAACGTTAGGAATCTCCGTTTATCTTTTTAATCTTTTAAAACTACCCTACTGAACCATATTCGACGCTGATGTTAAAGGTTCGGATAATAAATGCGGCTTCTATGGCTCTTCCAACTTCTATCCCAAATACGGTCTAAATCGTTCACCTTTCTATAAAAAAAAATCCTTTAAAAAATTGACCAATGCGAATCGACGTGTGAGAAGAACTTAGCTAACGTAACGCGTTCCTACATGTTTATCCAATAACTTTTGTCGTTTCACAATATCTGCTCATATTATGACAGTGATTTCCTTTTAGCTATAAGCCAATCTGCCACATTACGACCACTTTCATCTGGAATAGTCATATCAAGGTTTTCTTAATGTCATCTGCAAGAAAATCAGTTTTGTTTATCATTGCCTGCCCTATTTTCAATTTAAATTGCGGTTTTCATTACCAGCTCCTGTTCAACGATGTACGAAGGAAATTTAATTTAAAATAGCAGAAATTGAAAAATGACCACAGTCTGCAAGTGACAAGAGTAATGATATTGACATTGATGGGCTCGCCTTGAGCTCTAAATACTCTTTTGAGATTGGATGATAATAAGAGCCATTTTATGAATAGAGGGTACAAATGCGATTTTAGCAGACACCTAGAGAAACCATGCTGATCACAGCCAGGCCGAATTTTGCGATCCCTCCTACATGGATTCTACTGAAAACTTATGCAAATGAACTAAAACGAAGAACACATGTGCACTTCCCGCGCAACATTTTTACCAAATCCGCCAAAAATATGACCTTCTTAGGACCCTAGAAGACTAATGGAGGTACCGGTTTATATGGGAGCTTTATCATGTAATAGACCGATCTCGAACATACTTACCACAAATGTTAGAAATCATTTTGGAACACTACTTGCAAAATTTGAACCAATCAGATGAAAATTCCGGCTTCCAGGGGCTCAAGATTTAAAATCGGGAGATAGCTTTATATGGAAGTTATATCAAGTTTTTGAGGACAGAAGTCACTGGCTCATTTTTGACCACAGAGCTTTTCCAAATTAACGCCCAATGAAGAGAACAACGATGGCAATACCACCACACCACAGCAGTGGCAACACTATGGCGATGGGAACACCATAACACGACAACCCTGTCGACAGCTGATCTATGTGAATGGCTGTGTGTGTGCCTCGCCAGGGTATAAAAAGGCAAGCACAGAGCACAGCGAGGAGTTCGCCAGTTCCGTCCATTCAAATTTTCTATTCTTCTTTGACAATGCGTTCAATCATACGGTTATTTCAGCAACATTTTTAATGTAACGTCTAAAATAATTAAAAAAATGCTATAAATCTTTAAGGTTTGAATTATTATCCGATTTGGCTTGCGAGTGGAGTGTTTAGCAGTATTTTCTTTACTTTCTTGCGTATGAAAACGAAGGGATGATTTTGTTGATGGAAGCAAATTTGTAAGGAAAGTGGTTGACTGCGGCTTCTTAACGCAAAGGCGGGAGGTTCACCATGTAATGGAAGTTGATAGGCGGCAGGATGTAATGAAAGTTGATGATTAGAGGAGTTCAGATAAGCTTTCAAAACCAGTCTGGCCTCTTTATTTGCAAGCAACTATTTATATACAAAATCTTAGCTTAACATTTAATTCTTAAGCCTAGCGTTGAGTGTTATCTATGATTCCATATTTATACTCAATATCATCAACGACTCATTTCAGTCCATGTTTACATTTCAATTGGAACTCTAAACCATTGCCCTACATATGTGTGAACATCAAAATAACAAAAGAAACATGTAAGAGCGTGCTAAGTTCGGTCGGGCCGAATCTTATATACCTTCTACCATGGTCGCATCTGCCGAGTTCTTTGCGCAGTATCTGTTTTTAGGCAAACAAAGTATAACGCATAAGGACGGAGGATCAGCTATATCAAGTTATAGTCCGATTCAGAGCTCAAGAAGCGAAATCGCAAGATCGTTTTATATGGGATCTGTATCAAGCTATAAGGAGGAGCCGTTGTATAAAATTTGTGCCAAATCGGATGAGAATTGCGCTCTCTAGAGTCTCAAGAAGTCAAGACCCAAGATCGGTTTGTATGGCAGGTATATCAGATTATGGACCGATTAGGACCATACTTCGCATAGTTGATATCAAAACACTATGTGCGAAATTTCAATCAAATCGGATAAGAATTGCGCCCTCTACAGGCTCAAGAAGTCAAAACCCAAGATCGGTTTGTATGGTCGCTATATCAGATTAGGGACCGATTTGAACCATACTTGGCACAGTTGTTGGATATCATAACAAAACACGTCGTGCAAAATTTCATTCCAATCGCATAAGAATTGCGCTCGCTAGAGGCTCAAGAAGTCAAGACCCAAGATCGGTTTTTATAGCAGCTATATCAAAACATAGACCGATATGGCCCATTTACAATCCCAACCGACCTTCACTAATAAGAAGTATTTGTGCATAATTTCAAGTACTCCATCCAAAGTTAGCGTTCTTTTGACAGATAGATGGACTGACGGACGGACGGACATGGCTAGATCGACATAAAATGTCGCGACGATCAAAAATATATATATAAAGTATATATATTTTTGATCGTCGCGTCGGGGTCTCAGACGAATACTTCGAGTAGTTACAAACAGAATGACGAAATTAGCATACCCCCCATCCTATGGTGGAGGGTATAAAGATGCACACATTGAATGAAATGCACGGCAACATAATGTGATGGTGACCCACTACTGGGTTTAAAGATAGGAGCACCTAGGCGGTCATGCGTATTCATGCACCGGCAACTCAGACTTATCTGTTTGTAAGTAATCTGCTATTAGTGGTGGTTTTTTGAGCCTGCTTGAGTAAATACTCTGCTGCTCTCATAACCTCGTGACTAGGAGACAACGTCGGCTGATCTCTCTGCTGTCGCCGCTATTCGTTTTAACATTGCGGTCACCATAGGCTGTGATAAAATAACTGCGCCCTCGTCGGTTGATCCCCCCGCTGGTCGTTTTTTCACCGCGATCGCCATCGGCTGTGATACAACTAATGCTCCGCCATCGCATTGCATCATCATTATCGTCAGGGCATCACCGCATCGTCAGAGTAATCGCAGCACCAACGCTATCGTAGCACCATCGCATCGTCGTCATCGGATCATCGTCGGCGTCTCATTCCCATCGCATCATCAGCCACGCATCACCTTTAAATCACACTGCGCCGTCGTCTATTTGGATAGCCTTATTCCATCACACACCAGTCCGCTTGTGCGGCTACCCCCACCACAACTCGTAGTGGAAATTATAGTGCAAGTGACTCTATAAAAGTATTTGAATACTCTGTAATAAATGTTATGAAAAGAAAATAAAAACAAAATTTCTCTCTGCCTGGTAAACAAAAATAAATGTTTGTAACGACCCTGACCCCCTTGAGTTCCACCCCGGCTTACACCTCCGGTTTCATTACAGGTTATTGACCTTTTTGAATGATAGAAATGTTATTGAAAGGCGTGAAAAAATACTATGTGCCGTCTAAAGGGTCAAGAAGTCGAGAACCCAAATCAGTTCAGATACCAGCTACATCAAAACATTGACCGATTTGGTCAATTTGCAATCCTCACAGACCTACATTAATAGCTTTATTCCTTCGAGAGTTAATGTGCTTTCGACAAACGGACGGACATGGCGGGGAGGTCTTGGAGGTCTTAGATGAACATTTCCATATGTTTCAAACGGAATGACGAAATGAGTGTACCCCCATCCTATGGTGGAGGGTATAATACGAAATTGAGTAACAAAAGCCTCTTTCTGTGGAGGCCCTTGAGTTTGCTGACAATAGCAGACCAACCAACAGACTCGATTATTGTGTCCTAAACAGGCAGAGGAAACCAAAGGCACAAAACATCCTATATATTGTGGTAGCGGGAACAATGTGGGGTTATGATGAGGGTAAGTGGCGTAAAACCATTTTCTTGGAAATTTAAAAAAAAATGATTTTCATGAGTAGCTATACCCTCTCCCCCATCCTGTTTTCGTGATTCCGTTTGTAACACATCGAAATATTGATTTGAGACCCATCAAAGTAAATATAATTCTTGATCGTCTTGACCATGTCCGTCCGTTTGTCCTTCTGTTCGTCCGTCCGTCCGCCTGTCTGTCGAAAGCATGCTGGCTTTCGAAAGAGTAAAGCTAAATGCTTGGAATTTTGTATAAATACTTCTTATTAGAGCAATTCGTTTGGGATTGTAAATGCGCTAAATAGGTCCAAGTTTTGGTATAGCTGCCATATAAACCGATATCGGATCGTGACTTCTTCAGTCTTTATTATCCAATTTGGGTGAAATTTTGCACCAAGTATTTTATTTTCACTTCCAACACCTCTAGCAAGTATGGTGTAAATCGGTCAATAACCTGATATAGCTCCTATATAAACTGATCTCCGATTTTGACTACTTGAGCCGCAAGAGGGCGCACTTATTATCCGATTTGGATGAAATTTTACAAGAAGTTTATTGATTTTACCAACAATTTTGTCAAGTATGGCGCAAATCGGTTCATAACCTGATATATTGGGTTGCCCAAAAAGTAATTGCGGATTTTTTAAAAGAAAGTAAATGCATTTTTAATAAAACTTATAATGAACTTTAATCAAATATACTTTTTTTACACTTTTTTTCTAAAGCTAGCTAAAAGTAACAGCTGATAAAAGAAAGAATGCAACTACAGAGTCACAAGCTGTGAAAAATTTTGTCAACGCCGACTATATGAAAAATCCGCAATTACTTTTGCGACCCAATAGCTCCCACATAAACCGATCTCCCGATTATGCTTCTTGAGCCTCTAGAGGAAGCAATTCTTATCCAATTTGAATGAAACTGCGCACAATGAATTGCATTTTGGTCTGAAACAGCCACACCAAGGATGGCTCAATCACTTGATAACTTGGTATAGCCGAAATAGTATAGCAATTCGAATCCATTATCCTTTGTAGGTCTGTAAAGAGATATCGGCCAAAGAACTTGGCAAATGCCATCCATGGTGGAGGATAGATAAGATTCGGCCGAACTTAGAACGCTGTAGGGCTAGGCTATTTATATAGTCCTTTTCACCCAACTTTTGCCTTCCCCTACTTGTTTGTCCTGAAGAGATTGCCTTGCTATAAAATTAAGCCTTCACTTTGAAATATTTTTTTCTTTTATTTCTTTCCTTTTATCATTGTTTTTTGCCTCTCATATGTATAGATTCACAAATTAGGTCAATATAACCAATTTGAGGGTATTTTTTTTTTTAATTTTTATGGCCCTCATCCAATATGGTGGGCTCTTCAAGAATGTGGTGTTGCACTTGAGCATGAAATAACCATAAATTGCCCTTTATTGTCATTTTGTCATTATGGAGAAATGCTTAACATCCATGGCGTTCACACTGTGTGATACGAAACAAAGATGTGATCGTAAAGCACACGTTTACAATAGACAAGCTAGCGTGTCTAAGTGTAAGTGTGTATGTGTGCGTATGAGTGCATGGGCATGGGTATGATAAAATGTCTGTTGGCACATTAATAAATGATTTAAACAAAGTTACAACAAATATATATGACACACATACGTGTTTGCTGGAAAGGCAGTAGCAGTAGTAGTAGTAGTGGTGATTGCGATGGCGGGCAAGACGTGTCTCTGTTGGTGTTAGTGACACCTGCAAATAATAGCACAATGGCAGAAGTACTTGAAACAATCACACTGACAAACAAACACTTCTGCACAAATATTTTACAAGCTGTGCATATTTCACACAAGCATATCACATGGGATACGAGTGAACTGAGAATGCTGGAGCGCATTTACATTTTACTGTGTCGCTGATGCCGGGATGCCTATACATGAATGCTGACTTTTCATTGCATGCTTATGGCCTTAATAAATATTTACCTCACCAACGATCTACACATAGTTTATAATATTTTGGCCATAAACTTCATAACACTCTATGGGGTTGTATGGTCAAAATGGCAACAGATAATGAAGATGTTGCTTGCTTTATGGCACTGATTTGGTGTGATAAATCTTTAATGGGTTGGAAGTTGCTAGTGGAAGCCGCTACGCAATTAGGAATTTAGTGATCTAGGAATTTATTCGTCTACGACGAACTAAACAGAGGGGCTGATACGAAGTGTTACCAAGTTCACACTGGTATATTTGCTAAACTAGAAAGTAAACCTACATAATATTTGTTTTACAAGCCATCAAAAGCAAAATCATTTACTTCTGAGTTATAAGTTATTCATTATTGAGTTCAAACGTAATAGTGTGATTGGCTCATATTGGGTTGCCCAAAAAGTAATTGCGGATTTTTCATATAGTCGGCGTTGACAAATTTTTTCACAGCTTGTGACTCTGTAATTGTATTCTTTCTTCTGTCAGTTATCAGCTGCTACTTTTAGCTTGTTAGAAAAAAAAGTGTAAAAAAAGTATATTTGATTAAAGTTCATTCTAAGTTTTATTAAAAATGCATTTACTTTCTTTTAAAAAATCCGCAATTACTTTATGGGCAACCCAATATTATTAAAATCTAATAATATATCGTGAAACGGGAAACATCTGTATACTGAACCAGTAAAATCATGCAAATTACGGCTCGGCCGAATCTTATGTACCCTCCACCATGGAAAGCATAGGATCAGTAACTAAAATCCAGAAATCGGATGGAGGCTTAATCAGGTTACGAACCGATTCAGACGGAATTGTGGTGTATATTCATTTTGCAATTTCAAAGGACGGTACTCACAGAGACCCCGGAAACTTGGAATAATAATGATCGAAGGCTTATCATAACGGAATTTAAGGTCAAAGAAGCCTTGAGGAGATTCAAATCATTTAAGTCACCCGAACCAGATGGAATATTTCCGGCCTTACTACAAAAGGAGGCCGACTATCTGGCGCCTCATCTGGCCACTATTTTAACAGCGTGCCTAGCACTTGCATATACTCCGAGAGCCTGGCAGGAGGCAAGGGTGGTATTGAAACCCAAGCCCGGCAAGGCAAGTTATGCGACACCAAAAGCCTACCGAGCTATAAGCTAAAGAGTAGGACATCCAGCGAACTGCTCAAATACAAACAGCATGCATATGTCAAGCGTAGGTCGGTGGAGACGGGCCTACAAGAGGTTGTGCATAGCATAGAAAAATCCTTCGATGCCAAGACGTACAAATTGGCGGTTTGCATTGACATGGAGGGTATGTTTAACAAGTGCGGACCGACACATTGATCCAATCTTTAGACCAGTGCCAGGTGGACTGGGTCCTTAGAGACTGGATAAATCATATGCTAATTAACAGGTGTATATATTGCGGGCCATTGCAAATTTTGCCCACGAACATTCCATTATGGAACAGAGGCAAACTTCTCACATATCAATGCGTGCAGTCCGATTCAAGTTTAAGCTCAATGATAAGGGGCCTGCTTTTTATAGCCGAGTCCGAACGGCGTGCCGCATTGCGACACCTCTTTGGGGAGAAGTTTAACATGGCGTAGTACCTCCCCAAAGTTGCCAGCATTAAGAGGGGAAAACCACTCGCCAGGATACGAACCCAGGCGTACAGCGTCATAGGCGGACATATTAACCTCAGAGCGCTACGGTGGCCTCCGTCCCATTGCGGGTCCCATGACATAAATATAAGGGAGAAAGTGACACAGTGCACGCCACAGGGGGGAAAGTGACAAAGTGCATGCCACTCCTAAAGTGACCACCATAAAAAACCTATTACGGATGCTGGTTGAGGAGGTCTGCTATGCAGAAGGGCCGAAAAGGTCTCGCATATGTCATATGACTGGGCTAGACCTAGGGCTCTAAATGTTAACCAATAGAAGACTAAAATGTGCCTGCTCACATGGAAGACGAAGGTGGGCCAATTTGACACACAACGTTTCCTTAACAAAACCATTTTGGTGTCTGACAGAGTCAAAACTTTGGTGCGAGCTTGGATAGGAAACTTAATTGAAAGTGTCACATTTAGGAGCGTACAGAGAAGGCTCACCTATTTTTGGTACTATGTAGACCTGGAAATGGCGCCTGAATTCGAGGATAGTCAACTGGCTCAACAGGAGAGTGATTAGACCAATACTTACATACGCCTCATTAGTTTGGTGGACCGCTATGTGGAAAAGTACCACACAACAGTTTCAGAGAATATGTTGTCTTGGCATAGGCGGAGCGATGAGGACCACGCTCACTAGGGCCCTGGAGACTTTTCTAGATATCCCACCCATTGACATTCAGATTAAGAGTGAGGCAGCCACTACGGCTATGAGACTAAAGGCGTTGAAAGAATGGATTGAAGATGGGAACAGCTCATACCATAGCGGTATTAACGAGGCGACGATAGGAAACCTGGAAGGAAGGAAAGAGGTTTCCGATCGCATTCCTGAGACGACACTTGGGGTCGAGTGCGAGGCACTGTTGCCAGCGGCATAGTCTTGGACCGACGGGACTCTAGTATTGCCATCTGGAAGACCATGTTTCACTAATAAAACAAAGCTAGATAACAGGATGGGCCTGGGGGTCTACATTGAGAACCCAGGAACTGAGATCTGTTTTAGACTGCCCGACCATAATGCGGTCCTGCAGGCGGAGATCCGGAATCACGGATTACGGAATGCGTAAGGTGGTGTGGTACTACCACTAGGTCGTCGAGTGTGAACATCTTTACGGACAGTCCAATTGCCATAAGGGCAATAATAACCAGGAGGGTAAGGTCATGAACAGTCTTGGAGTGTAAGAAGAAGATTAACGCCTTCTCTGAACGCACAATCCGCATCGTATGGGTGCCGGTCCATAACGGGGTAAAGGGAAAGAAAGGGCAGACGATTTGGCAGTGAAGGCCAAAGGACTGCCGTCAATAAACTTGGTTAACTCGAAACCTTTCGGGTCGACGCAGTCCGAGTTAATGGCTTGGGCGACGAACGCACATGTAACACTGTGGAACAGCGAAACAGTCGGTATGGCGGCAAAAATATTATGAGATGATGTATCGTGAGAGGACGAAACTATTACAGAAAAGAAGTAAGAAGGAGGTCAGTTAAGCTTTTAGTGTCATCACGTGACACATAGGACTACGAGGTCATTATGTAAAATCGGTGCGGCAATCACTTGCATATGTAGGACATGTGGGGAAAATGGTGAGATGTTGGAGCATTTCCTTCGTTATTGCACGGTTTTGGCGGTTTAAAGACACCGGTACTAAGATAAGGACACAATTCCAGATATGAACCAACTTAGGGGAGTGGTATGGAAAACAATTAGGGATTTTGTGAGTAGCCCGGAATTCCTAACTTAAAATTTCCTTTATCGAGGTTACTTTTTATACTGTCCACCATAGGATGGGGTATACTAATTTCGTCGTTGTAACTGCTCGAAATATTCATCTGAGACCCCATAAAGTATAATATCGTCGTGACATTTTATGTCGATCTAGCCATGTCTGTCCGTCCATCCGTCCGTCTGCCTGTCGAAAGCACGCTAATTTTCGATGGAGTAAAGCTAGCCGCTTGAAAATTTGCACAAATACTTCTTATTAGTGTAGGTCAGTTGGGATTGTACACGGGCCATATCGGTCCATGTTTTGATATAGCTGCCATATAAACCGATCTTGGGTCTTGACTTCTTGAGCCTCTAGAGGGCGCTATTCTTATCCGATTGGAATGAAATTTTGCACGACGTGTCTTGTTATGATATCCAACAACTATGCCAAGTATGGTTCAAATCGGTCCATAACCTGATATAGCTGCCATATAAACCGATCTTAGGTCTTGACTTCTTGAGCCTCTGGAGGCCGCAATTCTTATTCGATCGGAATAAAATTTTCCACAAAGTGTTTCGCTATGACTTCCAACAACTGTGCTTAATTGGGTTTAAATCGGTCAATAACCTGATATAGCTGCCATATAAATCGACCTTTGGTCTTGACTTCTTGAGCCTCTAAAGGGCGCAATTCCTATCCGAGTAAGAAGGATGTGAGTATAGGGAGTAAGAAGGATGTCAGTATAGCTTTCGGTAGCTACAGGTCAGTATAGCTGACCTGTACACAGGACTACGAGCTTACTTATGGTGAGACGTTGGACCATTTCCTATGTCATTCCCCGCCTTTCGCGGCTAACAGACACCGGCACTTAGGTGGGACGCAATACCAGATATAAAACAATTTACAGGAGTGGTATGGAAAACAATTAGGGATTTTGGAAAGTAGCACGGAATTTCTGACTTAGATTTTCTTTTTCGAGGTTACTTTTCAATATTTAGAGCGCACAACAAGCCGATTACTGGCTTAGGTGTATGCCAATAGTGCCATGGGCGGATTAATATCCATACCCACCACCGACGGATGGGGGTATATTCATTTTGTCATTCCGTTTGCAACATATCGAAATATCCATTTCCGACCCTATGAAGTATATATATTCTTGATCAGCGTAAAAATCTAAGACGATCTAGACATGTCCGTCCGTCTGTCCGTCTGTCTGTTGAAATCACGCTACAGTCTTTAAAAAAAGAGATGTTGAGTTGAAATTTTGCACAGACTCTTTTTTTGTCCATAAGCAGGTTATGTTCGAAGATGGGCTATATCGGACTATATCTTGATATAGCCCCCATATAGACCGATCCGCCGATTTAGGGTCTTAGGCCCATAATAGCCTCATTTGTAATCCGATTTTGCTGAAATTTGGGACAGTGAGTTGCGTTAGGCCCTTCGACATCCTTCGTCAATTTAGCCCAGATCGGTCAATATTTGGATATAGCTGCCATATAGACCGATCCTCCGATTTAGGGTCTTAGGCCCATAAAAGCCACATTTATTATCCGATTTTGCTGAAATATGGGACAGTGAGTTGTGTTAGACCCTTCAATATTCTCCATCAATTTGGCCCAGATCGGTCCAAATTTGGATATAGCTGCCATATAGTCCGATCCACCGATTTAGGGTCTTAAGACCATAAAAGCCAAATTTATTATCCGATTTTGCTGAAATATGGGACAGTGAGTTACGTTGGGCCCTTCGACATCCGCCGTCAATTTGGCCCAGATCGGTTCAGATTTGCATATAGCTGCCATATAGACCGATCCTCAGATTTAGGGTCTTAGGCCCATTAAAGCCGCATTTATTATCCAATTTTGCTGAAATTTGGATCAGTGAGTTGCCTTAGGCCCTTCGACATCTTTCTTCAATTTGCCACTGATCGGTTCAGATTTGGACATTGCTGCCATATAGACGATCTCTCGATTTATGGTTTTGGGCCCATAAAAAGCGCATTTATTGTCCGATGTCGCCGAATTTGGGACAGTGAGGTGCCATATAGACCGATCTCTCGGTTGAACAATGACTTGTACTTATAAGCATTTGGTCTAAATCGCTTGATATGTCTATATAGCTGCTATGGGCCATAAGGTATGCATTTTTCACTGGATTTTGACGAAATCTTCATATATATACCCGAGATGTTGGGTATCCAAAGTTCGGCCCGGCCGAACTTAACGCCTTTTTACTTGTTCCACCTAATCTAACGATTTATTAAAACCTGTGAGAACGTTGATGAAAAGAAAACTGCAGCTGGTAACAGTAGTATTGGCACAGACTTTGGCCCAATTCTACTGTGGCACCTCTTTGCACAAACAATTTCTTTAACTTAACCATCTTTTTACTATCCTATGCTACTGGAGAACGCAATTTAAAAACATCCTTCAATTTAATCAATGTCGCTTGTCCCTATATTTTCCTAGTCTGGCAAAACTATGCCTCCTCATTACAGATGACAAGTGTCAAAGTTGAGCACTGCGTCACTATCATTTGAAGCATCAAGTCACATGTTAAGGTCAACATGAACACCTAAACAATATCACTCGAATACCGAACAAAGCATGAACTCATGTCGCAGCGCATGAACGGACAGACATGAAGTTTTAGACTAATCTCTATTCTAGCTCTTATGCTTACATGCGAGCACAACGAGATTATGATGGTATTGCTAAACTTCATTGCTAAAGCAAAGTAGTGTGTGTTTGAGTGTGTGTGTATGTGCTCACAGGATACTTAATGGCACGGCATAGTGCGCATTGACTGAAATGCCGATCAAGATCTACATTGTCGATTTCTCAATATGCGGCGCTAGTTCACGCGGTGCTATTGTTGTGTTAGTCGGGCAGCTGCCCGTGAGTTGTGGCAATGGCATTGGGCAAAAGACTAAGGACTGCAGTGGCTTCCCAGTTATGTGATACCTTAATACCCTGAATGGCTAAGCTTTGTGATTGTTGCCAATGCTGCTATTGCTGATGCTGTTGTAACTCTTGTCACCATTGTTGCCGCCATTGACGATGTTTGTGTAAATCACAAATGCTCTGTTGTAGAGGTAAATGCCACGATTACTCACGGCTGTATTGAAGCCACTATAATGGGTTATCTGCGTTGTAAGAGTCATTGATTGATTTGTGTTGGGTGTTGTGTTTAATGTATATGGAGGTGCACTCACTGCAAGGACTAAGAAGTAGTGACAATAAAACCCCCCCTTCAAAGAAAATAAAGTTAGATTCATACGAAAATAACACCATGGAGTGGTCTTAAAAAGGCCAAAATGTTATAAAAACTTGCATAGTATGGCGAAGGAATTTAACTATAGCGGTGATAAGAATGGCAGTCATTGAAATCTGTTCCTGTTTCTTAGTACGTTTGAGGGCTAATTAGCATTTGTGATACGACAAGATAAAACAAGTAAAAGCGTGCTAAGTTCGGCCGGGCCGAATCTTATATAGCCTCCACCATGGATCGCATTTGTCGAGTTCTTTTCCCGGCATCTCTTCTTAGGCAAAAAAAAGGATATAAGAAAAGATTTGCTCTGCTATTAGAGCGATATCAAGATATGGTCCGGTTTGGGCCACAATTAAATTATATGTTAGAGACCTGTGTAAAATGTCAGCCAATTCGAATAAGAATTGCGCCCTTTGTGGGCTCAAGAAGTAAAATAGAGAGATCGATTTATATGGGAGCTGTATCGGGCTGTAGACCGATTCAGACCATAATAAACAGGTATGTTAATGGTCATGAGAGAATCCGTCGTACAAAATTTCAGGCAAATCGGATAATAATTGCGACCTCTAGAGGCTCAAGAAGTCAAGATCCCAGATCGGTTTATATGGCAGCTATATCAGGTTATGAACCGACTTGTACTTTATTTGACATAGTTGTTGAAAATAACAACAAAAAAAGTCTTGCGAAATTTCAACCAAATCGGATAGAAATTGCGCCCTCTAGAAGCTCAAGAAGTCAAGTCCCCAGATCTGTTTATATGACAGCTATATCAGGTTATGAACCGATTTGAACCATATTAAGCAGAGTTGTTGGATATCATAACAATATACTACGTGCCAAAATTCATTCAAATTGAATAAGAATTGCGCCCTCTAGAGGCTAAAGAAGTCAAGACCACAGATCGGTTTATATGGCAGCTATATCAGGTTATGGACCGATTTGAATCATACTAAAAACAGTTGTTGGATATCAAAACAAAACACGTAGTGCCAAAATTCATTCAAATCGGATAAGAATTGCGACCTCTAGAGGCTCAAGAAGTCAAGACCCCAGATCGGTTTATATGGCAGCTATATCAGGTTATGAACCGATTTGAACCATATTTGGCAGAGTTGTTGGATATCATAACAAAATACTACGTGCCAAAATTCATTCAAATTGGATAAGAATTGCGCCCTCTAGAGGCTCAAGAAGTCAAGACCCAAGATCGGTTGATATGGCAGCTATATAAGGTTATGGGCCGATTTGAACCATACTTGGTACAGTAGTTGGATACCATAACAAAACACGTTGTGCAAAATTTCATTCCAATCGGATAAGAATTGCGCACTCTAGTGGCTCAAGAAGTCAAGACCCCAGATCGGTTTATATGGCAGCTATATCAGGTTATGAACCGATTTGAACCATACTTGGCACAGTTGTTGGATATAATAACAAAACACGTCGTGCAAAATTTCATTCAAATCGGATAAGAATTGCGCACTCTAGAGGCTCAAGAAGTCAAGACCCAAGATCGGTTTATATGGCAGCTATATCAAAACATGGACCGATATGGCCCATTTACAATACCAACCGACCTACACTTATAAGAAGTATTTGTGCAAAATTTCAAGCAGCTAGCTTTACTCCCTCGAAAGTTAGCGTGCTTTCGACAGACAGACGGACGGAGAGACGGACGTACATAGCTAGATCGACATAAAATTTCACGACGATCAAGAATATATATACTTTATGGGGTCTCCGACGAATATTTCGAGTAGTTACAATCAGAATGACGAAATTAGTATACCCCCCATCTTATGGTGGAGGGTATAAAAACAGGGCTGCATACCTAGGAATAATAGGAAGGGGATAGTCAATGGACTGTTATCAGTGTACTCCGATGTCCTTGCGGAATTACCGTTGTTTGTGACGATACAGGCTGGTATCGGAGGATCGACGCTTAATTGAAATGTATCGTTGTGCGCAAAAAAAAAGATTGGTGAGATCTGACCAGGTGCAGTATTGGATTTAGTCAAGAAGCCATGTGCGGCATTGGATTTAGTCCTTCTCGACCAATGGCGCATGCTTGGATACTAAAGATTCCCTCAGATCTTGAATCCATACTTGGAAGGCTAAGGGAATGTGATCCCAATCTTTAAACCACCGACTGCAAGATTGGTAGATTGGATGAGGCTGATGGTGAACGGAGACATGCTGTATTCGTACTAAACTCCGGCTGTCTCGCAGACCTCAACATGTCTGAAGGGGTTATAGCCAACGGATTCAACAAGTTGAAGCTCAAGGTCTAAAGAAGCGGTGGGGTTGGGGAATCAGAAGGCGAATCAACAGTTGTTGCTGAACACTTGCCTGAGTAACTATCGACCATATCGTTAAAGTCTGGCGGATTGCAAGAGACTGAGAATCCCCATGCCTCAAACGAGACAGGAAGGGATGGCATCGAAACGGGACCCGACAAGCCCTGTGTGGGTGGATCACAAAGTTCGACTGGGCTCAAGGTGTGCGTAAGCGAGGAAGCACGGAGCTCAGAAAGTACTTCGACAGCAGCAGTTAGTGAAGAATCTAAGGAGAAATCGTCCACACCGCAAGGGTGCAGTGTCCTGAGGAGTAGTGGTTCCACAGCTATCTCACCTGCCACTGGAAGCGTACGGAAGCTCATCATGACAAGATCTAACGGATCTTGTGAAGATGAACTTCTGGTGGAATCAGAAGACGAGGCAAGCACAACAGTGGTGGAAGTTCTGAATCCTGATTATGGTCCGGCTTCTACAGATAAATCTCCACCATTGTAAAGTCGCTTTGGCGGCACGAAAGGCCCTACTGAAGGCAAGGGGATTTGACGTGGTTCTTATCCAGGAACCATGGGTGAGTGGAGGAATCGTTCGTATACTAAGAATTTCTCAATTTAAACTTCTAAAGGGTAAGGGGAATGGGACACACAGAGCCCTTATTTTGCAAAGAGTAGTCTGAATGTTTTATCCTTGCAAAATAAGACTCTGCAAGATGACACTTGCCGATAAGCGTTCCTCAATAAGAATAGGAAAGAATCTCTCCGAACCATTGCAAACCAAATGAGATTTCAGACCAGGAGACAGCCTATCGTGTGATCTCTTTTACATCCTGCTGGAAAAGATTATACGAGATGCAGATGTGAATAGATATGGCACACTAATCACAAGGGAACACATGCTACTCGCCTATGCCGACGACATCGATATCATAGGTCGGTCACCGTAGGTAGTAACTGCAGCCTTTGAAAGAATGGAAAGAGAGTCAGTGAAAATGGGTCAGGCAGTAAATGAAGATTAGACGAATTGGATGGTCTCAACTCCCAAAAAGCCTTGCACAACCGAGCAGATAAAGAACATGGAGAAAGTTGGGAACCACAACTTTGAGATAGTCAGTAACTTTATCTACCTCGGCACCGCCGTAACCGAAACGAATGACACCAGTTTTGAGATTAAGCGAAGAATAATACGGGCAAACAGATGCTGCTTTAGACTAAGCTGGCAGTTTAGAAACAAGACCACCTCTCGACAGACGAAGATTACTCTATACAAGTCACTGATACTACCCGTGTTGTTATATGGTTCTGGTAGACATGGGTACTTGTGAAAGCAGAAAGAAAGATTTTCGTAAAATATATGGACCAGTTTGCCTTATTGTAGGAAGTGATGATGGGTACGGATGTCAACGAAAGGGTTGAGATGCTAAAGTTCTCTGATTATCGATATATTAGTTTCAGCCTTGGAGAAAATACTGCAGAAGCAGATTGGGATAAATTTCGCCACAAATTCGGCACGTCTAGCCCTTCTAGACCACAAAAGGAAGTGGAAACTACGGAGCATATAGACATAGTGGTCAAGCGGATCACAAAGACCCTGAATGACTTCCGTGTGTCAGCTTGTCCTGGTGTCAAGCCAAGGGGCAAACAGTGACCGCCATGGTGGACTCCATAGCTGGTTGGTCTAAGGAAGGACTGTAGAAAACTCTTCAACAGAGCAAAAGCCAAAAGAACACCACACGATTGGGACATCTATAAGGCTGAGCTAAGAAATATAAGGGCGAGCTGAGAAAGGCTCAGAACAAATTCTGAGTAGAATTCTGCAGCTCTGCGGAGGAAACATCTGAGGGCTCTAGGCTATGAAAGATTCTGTCCTCGAGATCTATTATGGTGGGGTATATTCAGAACTCAGAGAATGTATGGACAATGTCTTGTGAGGAAACACCAGAACTACTTGTTGAACTAGAACTACTTCCGGGAAGTTCTCCGAAGGACAACGTGGCACCAGAAGAGGTTGTCACTGGTGTGCATTCGTCGAAGGTTATTAGAGAAATTGTGCCTGAGACGAAAATCCTTAGGGCGATAAGAAGTTTCGACTCTTTTAAGTCGCCAAGCCTTGATGATGTATCACCGGTTGAATTACAAGCTGTGTCGGATAGACTGCCATAAGGAGATATATTTGGCATAGGGAGATATACTCTGCTAGTATAAGCATGTCGTATATACCTGTGGGATGGAGGGACACGAAGGTCGTCTTCATTTCGAAAGCAGGAAAACCTACGATACGAAGGCGAAAGATTTTCGCCCTATTAGTTTGTCATCCTTTATGCTGAAGACTCTTGCGAGGTTGATAGAAACATATCTTAGGGCAAAGATCCCTGGAGATCACCTGTCGCAACAGCAGCATGCATATATTGGGTTGCCCAAAAAGTAATTGCGGATTTTTCATATAGTCGGCGTTGACAAATTTTTTCACAGCTTGTGACTCTGTAATTGCATTCTTTCTTCTGTCAGTTATCAGCTGTTACTTTTAGCTTGCTTTAGAAAAAAAGTGTAAAAAATATATATTTGATTAAAGTTCATTCTAAGTTTTATTAAAAATGCATTTACTTTCTTTTAAAAAATCCGCAATTACTTTTTGGGCAACCCAATAGTAAAGGCAAATCCACTGAAACAGCTCTTCACGACATAGCCGGCTACATAGAGGGTTCTCTCGCTGTCAAGGAATATACAATGGCAGCTTTTCTTGACATTGAAAGTGCTTTCAATGATGTAAAACCGACGTCAATCATGAAGGACTTGAAGTTTCTAGACATCAACTCTACCGTAAGAAAGTTTATTAATAACTTACTTACTAAAAGATGCAATTCGGCAGGCTTGGGATCTGTGGATCTAAAAATATGAGTCAGCAGAGGAACACCTCCAGGAGGTGTACTGTCTCCTCTACTTTGGAATATAGTCATTAACAATATATTATTGTCTCTGGAAGAAATAGGCGTAAAAGTGGTCGCGTATGGTGATGACGTGGAAATTGCGGTTAGGGGAAAGTTTCCCAGCACTCCAAGAGATATACTTCAGGAAGCTCTTCGTGCAACGGCGAAGTGGGCTACCCAAAGTGGTCTAGGTATAAATCCTTCCGGTACAACTACAGCTTAATGCTTAACCGGATCCAAAGGATGGCTTATTTGTGCATCACAGCCGCACTGAGGACGACACCATCTGATGCGCTGAATTTAATGCTACATCTTATGCCTCTGGTCATTGTGTCTAGACAAATTGCAGAAATCACTGCTATGATGTTAAGGGAGCTTTCTCATTGGTCATGTGGCGGCTACGGACACTGTGTTATCCTTGATACAATGTGCGATGTTGCAGGCAGTGAGGATTACACCCTAACTGATTTTTGATAAGAACTGCTGTACCACTATTTCTGATCCAACCGATTGGAACTACGATATCCCTGGTAACAGTAATTACATAGACTTCTATACGGGTGGTCCCAAACTAAACGACCAGGTGGGCCTTGGGGTGTACTCTAAAGATCTAGAACTGGTCATATCGAAAAGGTTACCCGATCACTGCAGGGTGTATCAAGCGGAGATCCTTGCAACAAAGGAAGTGGTGGAATGGCTAAGATATAATGTCATTACGACGATTGGCATATATTTCTTCTCAGACAGCCAAGCAGCCATTAAATCCTTGGAGAACGTATTTCTGAACACAAAAACCGCCTTCTACTGTCGTAGATCTCTCTTCAAGATGGCTGAACAGTTCAAAATGCACCTTGTTCTGGGTGCCGGGAAACAGAGATATCCCAGTTAATTGTAAAGCGGACGAGCTTGCGAGACTATGAACTACCCTACACATTCCAGGAATACTGGAATCTGTGGGTATGCCTCCAGCGATATGTTAAGCTAAGTATTCCGGACCAGGCCCGAAGGACAACGAGTGGTAGATGATCACAAAGAGAGGGCTGAGAGCACTTCAAAACTATGTGGCCTAATCTAGATTTGAAGCAGTGAGTCAGAAGGAGTTCCACTTTAGGTTCTCATTTCTTTGAGAACCTGTCTGTTAAGCGACAGTTTCCCGATATTCTATATTTCGGGAGGCTCTACCTGCGACAACAAAGTGGGCTACTAAAAGTGGTCTTGGCCTAAATGTAGTTCTTTTCACCATGAGATACACGTTACCCGCAGTGGCACCTGTCTCTTTAGGATGAGACAATGTTCCATTTACTGTAAGCGCAAAATACCTGGGTATCCTGCTGGATAGGAAATTCAACTTTAAATCAAATGTTTTGAAAATGGCAAGAAAGACATCTCTTGCCTTATACATCTGCAAGAGAGCCATTGGCAAAAGTTGGGGGTTTAGACCGCGTGTCATGCGTTGGGTATATACTGTAGTTGTCAGACCTATAATGCTATATGGTGTTGTGGTCTGGTAGACGGCGATTCAAAAGTCCACCTACTTTTCAATACTGAACCGGATCCAAAGGATGTCTTGTTTGTGCATCATAGCCGCACTGAGGACGACACCATCTGATCCAATGAATTTAATGCTACAACTAAATAAAGCCAATTTTAGCGTGGAGGTTACTATGTCCGCCTACCTTGGGTTTAAAATCCTGGCGCTGAACCATGGGTTTAAAATCCTGGCGAGAATATTGGAAAAATTTTTCAGAGGAGATTATCCCCTCTTAATACTGGCGACATTTGTGAGTACTGTACCATTTGGAATAGCGGCCATGCAAATACTTCTCAACAAAGAGGTAATGCACTGCTGCACTCCGCTCAGACTCAGCTATTGGCCAAAAAGTAATTGCGGATTTTTTAAAAGAAAGTAAATGCATTTTTAATAAAACTTAGAATGAACTTTAATCAAATATACTTTTTTTACACTTTTTTTCTAAAGCAAGCTAAAAGTAACAGTTGATAACTGACAGAAGAAAGAATGCAATTAAGAGTCACAAGCCGTTGAAAAAATTTGTCAACGCCGACTATATGCAAAATCCGCAATTACTTTTTGGGCAACCCAATATTATAAGCAGGCCTCTATATCTACTAAATACTACATTTCCCATGAACATTCCGCTAGGAAACAGGGAATATTTGTCTCATATCAATGAGCGCAGTCCGATGAAAGCTTTAGCTTAAAGATAAGGGGCCTGCTTTTTTATGCCTAGTTTGAACGTCGTGTCGCATATCTATACCACCAGGCAGAGAAGTTTTAACATGGCAGAGTACCTTACTAATGCTGTAGCCAGCATTAGTGAGGAAATAACTGATGTTCACGCCAGGATTTGAACCCAGGCGATCGGTGTCATGGGCGTACATGCTAACCTCTGCGCCACGGTGACTTCAAGGCCCTTTTATCATTGAACTTGAATCGGACAGCACTCATTGATATGTGAGAAGTTTTTCCTTGTTCCTTAATGGGACCTTCTATTTGGTCATGCGGCGGCAAGGAACACTTTGTTATCTTTGATGCAATGCCCGTATTTACGCCGGGATTTGAACCCAGACGTTCGGCGTCATGGGCGTACATGCTCTGTGCCATGGTGGCCTCCAGGCCTCGTTATCATTGAACTTAAACTTGAATCGGACAGCAGTCATTGATATGTGAGAAGGTTGCCCTTGTTCCTTAATGGGACCTTCTCTTTGGTCATGCGGCGGCAAGGAACACTGTGTTATCCTTGATATAATGCCCGTGTTCACGCCGGGATTTGAACCCAGACGTTCGGCGTCATGGGCGTACATGCTAACCTCTGTGTCACGGTGGCCTCCAGGCCTCGTTATCATTGAGCTTAAACTTGAATCGGACAGCACTCATAGATATGTGAGTAGTTTGCCCTTGTTCCTTAATGGGACCTTCTCTTTGGTCATGCGGCGGCAAGGAACACTGTGTTATCCTTGATGCAATGCCCGATGTTCGAGGCAATGTGGATTACACATTGCCGAGAACGTGGTTGCACTTGGTGTTAGCTGGCCTGTAAAATTCGTCTTACCAAGACTCTCAGTAAACTAGAGGACACGGCTCTTTATATTCTCCCACCTCTTCGAGTGGCCAGAGAAGGCTGAGTAAATGACAGGCATTTGGAAGATGAGATGAGATTAGTTTTGCCCAAAAGACCCGAATAGGGTGGAATCTAGTGGAAACAAACACAGACTACCAACTGTTGTAGCTATCCTGAATAGGTATTAAGCTAATTAAGTTCCTTAAACGGTGCGGTCCCTTCAACCTATAGTTATAAGTAAGCCAATGAGTAAGCTCCCTCCTACTGCATTGGCTAAAAAAAAATATTTAAAAACTCAATGTGCTCATTATTCATCGAAGCATGGACATTACAAAGCACATCAAGCTTCATAATCGTAATCCCACTTTAAATGAAATCCTCATTTTTCCATTGCATGTCTCTTTTACTTTGCATACCAAGAGCTCGATGAGAAAAAATGCAAATTACTACAAATTTCCAAAAATAAATGCAAACAACTAAACAACAAAGAAGTAGAACATTTTATAGGTCATTTTAAATAATGACTGTCGGTTTGATGTTCACACGCCATAAAACACCTAAGTACCCTAGAAAATCGTGTCATAACGAACAAATAAAAAGAGAAAGCCAACGCCAAATGTAAGTAGAAAAAGACCAGATGGGCAAACGCTTAACTTAATGTCTTTGGCTTTAAGACATGTTGGCCCCTGGGGGGGAGGGAGGGAGAGCGAGAGAAATGACCAACAAAAAATTAAAAGTCCACAGAAGTGGACTTATGTGGTGCTGCTATAAAATAGAGGTCGTCGTCACCAAGTTTATTACTTTGGCAAACTACGACGCTGACCAATGACAAGAAAATGATGTTCCGAAATCATTGTTTTATTATTTAGTTTTCATTTCATGTCAGTTTTGGCTGTTTTTTTTTCCTATTTGGTCATTGTCATCAGGACAATGACTACAATGCTGCTAATAAACATGAAATGTCAGTGAAATAGATCCTACAGAACGACCATAATTTTTCAGCAAGCTGAAATATGATTACCTTCTCCCCTGCGACTCTTTAACGGGAGAGTGAGAGAGAGAGAGCTGAACTGCGGTGCGGAGGCATGGGCATGGTAAACAAGAAATGGTGGCATGCCAAGCACAATTTAACATTTGATTTATTGTCCGCTTTTGTATGATATAAAGGACGAATGAGGCAACAAACGAACATACCCACAAATACCTTAGAATTTATTTTCGTACAGGACAATGAATACAATTTTACTAATGGCAGGACATGGAAGTGTTTCTGCGAGATCGAAGGCAGATAAAACTAATTGAATCATTTTGTGGTAAGCGATAAAAGACACTTTAAAGGCAATTGTGTGTGTCACGGAAGGATATGTACATCATTGGGATGGAGTTTGTTAAGTATGTACTTTTTGGGAAGGTAATAACAACAGCCACTATTTTTTGCAAACTTTATGTTAGTTTTTATATACAGACTAGCTGAGCCCGGCGCGCTCTGCTGCGTCCGATAATGCTATGTTGGAGAAGGGTACTCTAAATTTGGAAATTTTTGCCTAATTTGAGTTGAAAATGTATTCCAATTTCCTGTGGACTATTCTACTCTAAAAAACCTCTTATTTAAACCCCAAGTAAGTAAAAGTCCTGCTTGAGGACGCTCAAAATTGAAAGTCAATTTTGTGGTGTATTCCAAAAGATCTTTCATTTTAGATCCATACTGCCATGGTCGGTAAATATGCCTGATTTGGCGGTGGGGTGACTCACGAAACACCAAGTCCCACAATTGGTTACCAAATTCGTTTTCTACTCTCAAATACCTTTATTTTGATACCAATATTGTAAAGATTGGTCTATAAATTCGTTGAGCGAGGGGTGGGCATCTCACCTCAGATATTGATACAAAATTTTTGTTTTTAGGTTACTGTAAATAAAAAGAGAAAGCCAAGAGAAATCGCCCTAACCATTTCCGAGATCGGGTGTTTTAGAAAATTCTGGTAAGGGGGAGGGTGAGAAAGTTAAAAAATAATACCGCAAACAACCGCAACGAAATTCCTATACTTTATTTTTAAACCCTCTACCATGGGATACGTCTAAAACTCCATGCGTCCAAGACCCTATGAAGTATATATATTCTTGATCGTCGTGACATTTTAAGTTCAACTAGCCATGTCCGTTCGTCCGTCTGTCCGTCCGTCTGTTCATCCGTCTGTCCGTCCGTCTGTCCGTCCGTCCGTCCGTCTGTCCGTCTGTCCGTCCGTCTGTCTGTCCGTCCGTCCGTCTGTCCGTCTGTCCGTCTGTCCGTCCGTCCGTCTGTCCGTCCGTCCGTCTGCCTGTCGAAAGCACGCTAACTTTTGAAGGAGTAAAGCTAGCCGTTGAAATTTTTCAAAATACTTCTTGTTACTGTAGGTCGGTTGGGATTGTAAATGAGCCAAATCGGTCCATGTTTTCATATAACTGCCATATAAACCGATCTTGAGTCTCAACTTCTTGAGCCTCTAGAAGCTATTCTCGTCCAATTTGACTGAAATTTTGCACGTAGTGTTTTAATATCACTTCCAACATTTGCTAAGCATGGTTCAAATCGGTTCATAACCTGATATTGCTGCCATATAGCGCGATCTTAGGTCTTGACTTCTTGAGCTTTTAGAAGGCCCAATTCTTATCCGATTTGGCTGTTATTTTGTACGTGGTGTTTTGGTATCACTTCCAAGCCAACGTATGGTCCAAATAGGTGTGCGAATTATGGTCCAAACCGGTCCATAACCTGGTATAGGTGCCATATAAACCTATCTTGGATCTTGACTTCTTGAGCCGCTGGAGGGCGCAATTCTAACCCGAATTGGCTGAAATTTTGCATGAGGTGTTTTGATGTGACTTCCAAAAACTGTGATAATTATGGCGTAAGTCGGTACATAACCTCATATAGCTGCCATATAAACCGATCTGGGGTCTTGACTTCTTGAGCCTCTAGAGAGCGCAATTCGCATCCGATTTGGCACAAATTTTGTACAACGGCTCCTCTCATGGCCTTAAACATACGTGTGCAATATGGTCTGAATCGATCTATAGCTTGATACAGCTCCTATATAAACCGATCTCCCGATTTTGCTTCTTGAGCCGCGAATCGGACTATAACTTGATATAGCTCCTCCTTGTCTTCCTCCTCGTCCTCCTCCTCGTCCTCTTCCTCGGTTCTCATCCTCCACCTCCTCCTCCTCGTACTCGTCCTACTCCTCATCCTCCTCCTCGTCCTCCTCCCCGTCCTCCTCCTCGTCCTCTTCCTCGTCCTCCTCCTCGTCCTCCTCCTCGTCCTCCTCCTCGTCCTCCTCCTCGTCCTCCTCCTCGTCCTCCTCCTCGTCCTCCTCCTCGTCCTCCTCCTCGTCCTCCTCCTCGTCCTCCTCCTCGTCCTCCTCCTCGTCCTCCTCCTCGTCCTCCTCCTCGTCCTCCTCCTCGTCCTCCTCCTCGTCCTCCTCCTCGTCCTCCTCCTCGTCCTCTTCCTCGTCCTCCCCATCCGTCCTCATTCATTATTTTTTGTTTACCTAAAAAGAGATACTGCTCAATGAATTCGACAGATGCGATCCATGGTGGAGGTTATATAAGATTCGGTCCGGGCGAGCTTAGCACGCTCTCACTTGCTCTTTATTCAAAGGACCGATATGTTGTCATAACAAAGATAAATACTGTATGATCAATTTTGACCAACCTGCCCTTTTTCTGCTCATGTATGCTTCTCAAAATTAGTGCCATCTGTTGGCTGTTGGATCAGCTAAATCCAATAGAAAACAGCCAGTAGATGGCGCTAGTTTAAATGTTAGTGCTACTCGCTTGGCGTGGCTTAACGCCTATAACATTGATCCGACCCTACAAAGTAAATATAGCGATGTCCGTGTGTCTGTCTGTCCGTATGTTGTAATCACTCTACAGGCTTCAAAAATTGAGATATTGAGCTGAAATTTGGGACAGATACGTCTTTTTGATGCACGCTGGAAAAGTTCTTGAACGAGCCAAATCGGACCATATTTGAATGTAGCTGCTATATAAACCGATTTTCCGATAAAGGGTTTAATGCCCATAAAAATTTAATTTTTCATCCGATTTTGCTGAAATTTTAAATAGTGACTTCCGACCCAAGTATGATTCAGATCGGACTATATTTTGATTTCCTTGGAATATATATTTTCGACAATAAAAGAGTTTTTAGTGAAATACGATGCTACGAAAATAGTATATCGCTTGACTAACAATTTAACAATATAAGTGCCTTTATCGGAATTCCATATGGTCTTGATTGGTCTACGAATTTAACTTTGCATGTAAGGTGTACTCCATTCTTAAAATACTTTGTTTCTACGAATTTAAGTTTGGATGTAAGGTGTACTCCATTCTTAAAATACTTCATTTCAGCCCGATATTCTCATGATATCTGATTTAGGGGTGTTTTCGGGGGTGAAGAAGTGAAGTGGTCCCTCAGACACTTGACCCTGGAAAAATATCAGCATCGTGCTCTTCTTTCAAATACAATTTAAACCGCATATTTCGATTGGTTTAGGAGATTGGTTTAGAGAGCGCCCCCCAAACACATGGCCCCAAAATAGGTTATCAAATTCGTTTTCTAATCGGAAATACCTTTCATTTGAGCCACATATTGGCATGGTCGAAAAATGTTTACCCTTTTTTAGGGTGGGGCGGCCCCCCAAGTTACCCCATCCGAAATTTGGAAACCAAACTTTTATTTTTAGGGTACTATATGAGAAATTTCGCTTAAATCACACCATCCATCTCCGAGATCTGGCGTTTCTGCAAATTAGGGTAAGGGGGGAGGGTCCGCCCCCCCCCCCCTTCAGATATCACCACGGGATCATTATGCACCATCTATGAAAATTTCAAGAAAATCGGTTCAGCCGTTTCTGAGTCTATAAGGAACACACAAACAAACAAGCAAACAAACACAAATTGATTTTTATATATAAGAAGAAGATATCGCCCGATTTTAACTTCTAGAGTCACAGCAAGCGCATTTATTGACCCATCTTGCCAAAATTTTGCAAAACGCTTTTCTCGACGACTGCCACAGTATCTGAGAAGTTTGCTCGAAATTGGTTCAGATTTAGTTATAGCTCCCGTACATATGTTCGTCCGATTTTGAGAAATATTGGAAGAAAGTGCTCCTATTTTAACCGATTCTCTCCAAATTTTGCAGGAAGGATTTTCTTATGACACTCGATATCACTGGCGAATTTCGTAGAAATCGGCCCAGATTTAGATATAGCTTTCATATATGTATATCGGCAGATTTTCACTTCAAGAGTCACGGCAAGCGCATTGTTTGAACAATCTTGTCAAAATTTTGCTCAACGTTTTCTTCGAGGATTACCACAATATCTGAGAAGTATGCTCGAAATCGGTTCAGAATTTGGGTAATTTGCAATAATGTTGTCATTTGTCAACCGTAGTTATTACAGTTCGAGCATATTTGCTCGCCGAGGTTTGCTCGCCATCAAAATTGGTTAAGAATTGGATATGGCTCCTAAATTGTACTTATAGGGTAGGTGTAGGGTATTATACAGTCGGCACCGCTCGAATTTTTGCTTTCCTTACTGGTTGTTTATTTGAAAATATTGGGTTGCCCAAAAAGTAATTGCGGATTTTTCATATAGTCGGCGTTGACAAATTTTTTCACAGCTTGTGACTCTGTAATTGCATTCTTTCTTCTGTCAGTTATCAGCTGTTACTTTTAGCTTGCTTTAGAAAAAAAGTGTAAAAAAAGTATATTTGATTAAAGTTCATTCAAAGTTTTATTAAAAATGCATTTACTTTCTTTTAAAAAATCCGCAATTACTTTTTGGGCAACCCAATATATAGCATTTTGAATTGTTTAATTTTTTCAAAGCTGATAAATAAACGATTGATTAATAACGAACAACATGAAAACATGGCCAGACAGACGAAGGCACAGAAGGACAGATGGACATTTTTTTAGCTTTGCCTAGGGATTACAACTTTAGGTATAGCTCCAATATAAGCCATAGCCACAGCCTCCTGTAAACTTCAAATTCTTTAATACCTAGTATAAATACAATGGAGTTCTTCAACACTTTGTTGTTATTATATGCCAGCACTTAAGGTAGAAAACATTAAATTCTTGGCAATTCAAGAATTTAAAATTAAATAATGACTCCTTAAGTTATTTCTGCAAGACAAATGCTTTCAATTACATACATCATACGCTCCCTGGGGATAAGGGGAATGCTAACAATAAACATATGAACAGAAATGTATAATCTCGAAAATTACCAAATTTATCATTAAACAATTGCATAGCTTCCACGTATTATCTTCATTTTGTCCATGGTTAAATAAACAAACAATTCATCATGGACAACAAATAATAAGAAATTGACAAACAGGGCAACAAACCAATGAGGCAGAAACAGCAACATAAACAACAACAAGATCACCAGCATTCATGCATTTGCATATGAATTTGCATTTTCTTATACAAATTTTCCATATATACACGCATACAAATATTTTCATGTCTTTCCCCATTCACACATTTGTCGCTGGCAGTAAATGAATGGTAAGTGTCAAGTGCTGTGACTGGCAAGCGTATCATACTTTTGGCTTTATACTATTCACTCTCTTCCTATTCCTGAATTCTCTTGCCTTGCGTGAAATGCACATAATGGATTTTCTCATTCAGTTTCCGACACGCTTTTCATAATGTGTGTCAAAAAGTGCATTAGAGATAAGTGCCACGTATCGGCAACGTCATCAACATAATCATTTTCTTCGTGTGTCATTTAAGGCTGTGCGAATGGTGGCAGATAAAACAAATGAACCGAGTTTCTGGATCCAATACAAAAATTAAATAAAAGTAAAATTTTTCACAAAATTCAATTTGGTATAGAATTTTGGTGGAGACCACCGTAGCGCAGAGGTTAGCATGTCCGCCTATGACGCAGAACGCCTGGGTTCGAATCCTCGCGAGACCATTAGAAAAAATTTGCTGCTGTGGTTTTCCCCTCCTAATGCTGGCAACATTTGAGGTACAGTGCCATATAAAATTTCTCTCCGAAGAGGTGTCGCACTGCGGCACGCTGTTCGGACTCGGCTATAAAAAGGAGGCCCCTTATCATTGAGCTTAAACTTGAATCGGACTGCACTCATTGATATGCGAGAAGTTTGCCACTGTTTCTTAGTGGAATGTTCATGGGCAAAATTAGCAATTTGCAATAGAATTTTAGTTTGTTAAAATTTATTACTATGAGAATTTTTTTTTAATTTGTCAAAACTCAACTTTGCCAAAATTTCTTGGAAAATTCTGTAAAAATTAAATTTTTAAAGAAATGTTTATAATTGGAGGTAACCGTAGAGCAGAGGCTAGCATGCCCGCCTATAACGCTGAAGGCCTGGGTTCAAATCCCGGCGAGACCATCAGAAAAAATTGTCACCGCTGGTTTTTCCCCCATAATGCTGGCGACATTTGTGAGGTACTATGCCATATAAAAACATTTTTCCAAAGAGGTGTTTCACTGCGGCACGCCATTCGGTCTTGGCTATAAAGAGAGGAGGCCACTTATCATTGAGCTTAAACTTAAATTCACTCATTGATATGTGAGAAGTTGCAACGTGTTTTTATCTTCGGCTGAGGTAGACCAACAGTCGTCCAGGATTTAACCTTAAGGACCCACAAATCTTAATTAATAGCACACTTAAATATTTCTTTCGGGATACGCAATCTAAGTTTTATTGATAATATACTTCAGTTATTACAATGCAAGATGGTATACTAAGCTCTTATTGGGTTGCCCAAAAGATAATTGCGGATTTTTTATATAGTCGGCGTTGATAAATTTTTTCACAGCTTGTGACTCTGTAATTGCATTCTTTCTTCTGTCAGTTATCAGCTGTTACTTTTAGCTTGCTTTAGAAAAAAAGTGTAAAAAAAGTATATTTGATTAAAGTTCATTCTAAGCCTTATTAAAAATGCATTTACTTTCTTTTAAAAAATCCGCAATTACTTTTTGGGCAACCCAATAGTTGCAGTGCGTTGATTGGTGTCAGTCAGAGCGACGCTTCGGCCAGTACGTATTAATTTCGGGAGTTTAGTCACTGGATCGGATCGTCTTGGTATTCTGTAGATTGCTTCGGTATTCAAACGGATGGTTCCTGGGATGTTTCGGCTGGTATTCGGTAGATTTCTTCGTTACTCGGACGGATGGTTATTAGGATGTTTCGGCTAATATTCGGTTAACTTCCAGCCATGGGCTGATTCGGGGATCGGATATGGCTTGGGCGTGAATCTCGGGCAGCACAACTTTTCTGGCTGAGCACTGTAAAAATAAGAGCAGGGCTAAGATGCAAGCAAACGAGTCGCGTTGGGAAGCGAACGGATCACGTTAGGAGTCGCGTAAAGTAGGGAACAATCGCCTAACGAAGCGATCGAATCGCGTTGGGAAGCGAACGGACCGCGTAACGAATCGAACGGATCGCATAGGGAAGCGAACGAGTCGCGTAGGGAAGCAAACGAGTCGCGTTGGGAAGCGAACGGATAGTGTAACGAAGCGAAAGAACTGCGTTGGGATGAGAACGGGCCCCGTAACGAAGCGAACGAGTCGCGTTAGGAAGCGAACGGCTCGCGTAAAGAAGCGATCCGTTGGGAAGCGAACGAGTTGCGTAAGGAAGCGAACGAGTCGCGTAGGGAAGCGAACGAGTCGCGTTGGGAAGCAAACGAATCGCGATAGGAAGCAAACGAGTCGCGTAAGGAAGCGAACGGATCGCGTAATGAGGCGAAATAATCGCGTTGGGAAGAGAACGGATCGCGTAACGAAGCGAACGAGTCGCGTTAGGAAGCGAACGAGACACGTAAGGAAGCGAACGGCTCGCGTAACGAAGCGATCCAATCTCTTTGGGAAGCGAACGAGTCGCGTAAGGAAGCGAACGGCTCAGTTACGAAGCGATCCAATCGCGTTGGGAAGCGAACGAAATGCGTAAGGAAGCGAACGGGTCGCGTAACGAAGCGAAAGAATTGCGTTGGGAAGCGAACGAGTCGTGTAACGAAGGGAACGAGACGCGTTAGGAAGCGCAAGCTCGCGTAACGAAGCGAACGGCTTGCGTTAGGAAGCGAACTAGACGCGTAAGGAAGCGAACGGCTCGCGTAACGAATCGAACGAGTTGTGTAGGGAAGCGAACGAGTCGCGTGAGAAAGCGAACGCATTGCGGTGGGAAGCGAACGCGTCGCGTTGGGAAGCGAACGAGTCGGGTAGGGAATCGAACGGATCTCGTAACGAAGCGAAAGAATCGCTTTGGGAAGAGAATGGATCGCGTAATGAAGGGAATGGGTCGCGTTAGGAAGCGAACGAGTAGCGTAAGGAAGCGAACCGATCGCGTAACGAAGCGAACGAATCGCGTTGGGAAGTAAACAAGTGACGTTGGGAAGTGAAAGTATCGCGTTAGGAAGCGAATGAGTCGCGTAAGGAAGCGAACGGCTCGCATAACGATGCCATCCAATCGCGTTGGGAAGCGAACGAGTTGCGTAAGTAAGCGAAGGAGTCGCGTAAGGACACGAACGGATCGCGTTAGAAAGCCAACGAATTGCGTTAGGAAGCGCACGAGTCGCGTAAAGAAGCGAACGAGTCGCGTAGGCAAGCGAATGAGTCGCGTTGGGAAGCGATCGAATCGCGTTGGGAAGCGAACGGCTCCCGTAACGAAGCGATCCAATCGCGTTGGGAAGCGAACGAGTTGCGTAAGGAAGCGAACGGGTCGCGTTAGGAAGCGAACGAGTTGCGTAAGGAAGCGAACGAGTCGCGTGAGGACACGAACGGATCGCGTTAGAAAGCGAACGAGTCGCGTAACGAAGCGAATGTGACGCGTTAGGAAGCGAATGAGTCGTGTAAAGAAGCGAACGGATCGCGTTGGGAAGCAAACGAATCGCGTTGGGAAGTGAACAAGTGACGTTGGGAAGCGAACGTATCGCGTTAGGAAGAGAACGAGTTGCGTAAGGAAGCAAACGGATCGCGTTGGGAAGCGAACGAGACGCGTTAGGAAGCGAATGGGTCGCGTAACGAAGTGAACGAATCGAGTTGGGAAGCAAACGAATCGCGTAAGGAAGCGAACGAGTCGCGTTGGGAAGCGAACGGATCGCGTAAGGAAGCGAACGAGTCGCGTTAGGAAGCGATCCAATCGCGTTGGCAGGCGAACGAGTTGCGTAAGGAAGCGAACGAGTCGCGTATGGAAGCGAATGGGTCACGATAGGAAGCGAACGAGTCGCGTAAAGAAACGAAAGAGTCGCGTAAGGAAGCGAACGGGTCGCGTAACGAAGCAAACGAATCGCGTTGAGAAGTGAACGAGTCGCGTTGGGAAGCGAACGAATGGGGTTAGGAAGCGAACGAGTCGCTTAGGGAAGCGAACGAGTTGCGTTACGAAGCGACAAATCGCGTTACGAAGCAAACGAATCGCGTTAGGTAGCAAACGAATCGCTTTTGCTGATGAGATCTTAACGGTTTCGGAGTGAACGCCTGCGAACCATGCCTTACGTCTAATGATTTCGTCTGCTCGAGCGACTAATCCCCATACTCAGAAAGGTATTACATTAAGTACAGACTGTCAAATGAGCCTAGTGAGGAATATATTCCGTTTGTCTTGTTAAAAAAGCCGTCGAATAACGACATTCAAAGTGATCACCTGTGTTAAGATATAAATGCCCATTCCCACATCAGTTCGTATACCCTTCTTACAAGTGTGTATGAATATCCACCACCTGCGCGGATAACCACGGCCAGCGGGTGTTCATATCAACAAACATATGTACGGATGATTGTGTGGTCAGCCCGTGAATAGCGATATGTGTAACGATGTGCTGGTAAGTCGAGACCAGCTTATCTTTGTATGAACAAATATATGTTTGGATGACTGTGGCTGGCATATGAGTATTTAGCTAAATAACTGCGGTCGGACACTGAGGCACAGTGGATAGTTAGATAACAAGTGCACAATGGCCAGGGTTGCCGTACTATGCAAAATGTCAATGAGCATAATATTCGGGAACGACCAAAGCCCAAAAAGATGTGTTATGTACGAGTCGACAACGAATCGTTACAAAGTTTGCCCTTGTTCCTTAATGGAATGTTCATGGACAAATTTGCGTTTGGAGGACATTTTTTATCAAAGATTGATTTCTGCGGAAACTTTTGACAAAATTTTATTACAATAGGAAACTTTGTAAAAATATCAGACACTTAACCCTGAAAAACTGTCGGCTTCGTGGCCTACTCTCAAATATCACTTATTGAAACCCCATTCGTATTCTACCGCCATATTCCTTTTATTAGAGCTCCATATTGCTTGGCTAGTAAATAAATCCTGTTTGGGGGGTTTTGGGGATGTGGTGGGTGTTTTTAGGGTTGAGAAGGCCAGTCGGTGACTTGGCCCTAAAAATATATATAAGATTCGAATTCTACTCAAAAATACCTTTTATTTGAGTCTCACATTGCTATGGTCGGTAAATTTGTCCACTTTGGGGGAGGGACGGCCCTAAAGACACTTTTTACCGAATAAGCCCCATGATATCAGATACTTGCTCTACTCTCAAAAAACTTTCATTTGAGCCACATATTGCTATGATCGGTAAATTTGTTCTCTTCTTTTGGGGTAGGTTTTGTGGGAGGGGCGCCCCCCCCAAACACTTGGTTCCACATTTAGATATCAGATTAGTATTCTACCCTCAGAAACTTTTTTAAGCCCCATATTGCCATGTTCAGTAAATATTGTAAGTCCTGTTTTGGGGGGTGTTTTAGGGAAGGGGGCCCTCCCCTTCCCAGAAACTTGGTCCCGAAAGTGGATATCAACTTCGTGCTCTACTCCCAAATACCTTTTATTTCTGCTCCATATTTCTATGGTCGGTAAATATGTCCGATCTAGGGGTGTTTTGGGGGTGGGGCGGCCCCCCAAACACTTGACTCCATACTTGAACATCAGATTCGTTTTCCACTCTCAAATACCTTTGGTTTGATTCCCATATTGTCGTGATTGGTCTGTAAATATATTAAGTGGGTTTTGGGGGTGGGGTACCCCTAGGTACCCCTTCCTAAATTTGGATACCAAATTTTTGGTTTTAGGTTGCACACAAAATTTCGCTTAAATCGCAGCACCCACATACGAGATCTGGCGATTCCGAAAAATAGATAGGGGTGAGGGTCCAACCCCACTTCAGGTATCGAAAATTGTTGTCAAAATTTTATTCCTATAGAAAATGTTATCAAAATTGTTAACCGGTTTTCCTGTGTCACTGCGAAATCAATATCTGCAGCTTCCTTATCTCAGTTCATAGACGTTCAAATATCCAATCAAAAGGTGTCTTAATGACTATGTATTAATAGCAAATACTGCCATGAAAGTACAAACACATGCACATACACAAATGGGTTCATGCAAATGTGTGATTATATGATTGTTGATTGGAATACATTAGGGATTTTGTGTGTGTGTGTGTGTGGATGTGCGTGTGTCACGATTCATGTGTTGAAATGTCATTTCCAAGTACAAATATTGAAATTGACACCTTTTTCCTTTAATGGACAACTACAGGAATGCGCACAGATATTCCTGTGTATGTAGTATGGGAATTCATAATGCTATGCAAATTAATGCAGACACAAAAACACACACACACACACTCACACACTTTTAAAACATATTACAAAAGACTATCAATACCAGCTCATTGTCAGAAAATAGAAAATCAGTATAAGGATTTAAAATAGAAAAAAAAACCCTAAGAAGACCTAGGAAAAAAACTTCTAATGCTGATTTTCCTGGTTGCATATTAGAGTTTTGAAAATTAAATACCAGTAACGAGTCTGACAATTGTAATTTCGTTGGTAATTTCCTTTAATTATGTATGCATTCAGTCGTTCGTTAGCTGGCCATTTCATACACGGACTCTAGCATTTCATTAACGAGCAGAATTGATTGGAATTCTCATGTTACCCCTTGGAGGTGCGTAGATGAATGCCATTTATTGCCATCTCTAAATGTGCCATGTGTGATGGAGTGTGGTCAGAATTCATCTTTTTAGGTCTTTGTATGGCTTGTATTCATGTGTTTATGGTCGGCATGGAATTTTGGCCCATATTAGGCAGCAATCGTGGAATACAATTGCACTTAACATCGCCCTTCGGCTGTATGGCTTCAAAACGGTAAACAAAGTGCCAAGTGCTGGAACATTTGTTTGTTGAGATTTTGCGTGGAAAGCACAGTGAAGCAACAAGCATGGAGATAGGAGACTTAAAAATTTGCTTTTGTAGAGAAACTGAGACATGAGACATACACATCAGCCAGTACTCGGCTTGTTGTGCGCTCTAAATACTAAAAAGTAACGTCGAAAAAAGAAATCCAAGTCAGGAATTCGGTGCTATTTAGGAAATTCCTAATTGTTTCCATACCACGCCCTTAAGTTGGTTCATGTCTGGTGTGTTGTTTCTGTTCTCGTGTGGTGTCTGTTGTGTCCCCACCTAAGTGCCGGTGTGTATGTTAGCTGCGAAAGCCGGGCAGTGACATAGAAAATACTCAAACAGGATTTTCATGATTGGTAGTTAATATGTTCAGTCCAGAATCTTCGTTCCGAGTCGTTCACGGCTTCTGAATTAAGGCAATATGAATCTTGCCCTTGTTCGATTTTCTCTATCAGAGCGTGTTTAGCGTCTCGGATGACCTCAGTCCTCCAGTAAATGGGCTTCGTAGGAGTGGTTGATGGTTTGATCGTCCGCTCGCTGTTAGTTAGATTGCATTGAGTTTCCTGTCACTGCACAACCTGATGTTTCAATATTAGGATATTTTCCTATCCAAGTCTTTCAAATCTTCTGAAAATGGCTCCCTGTTCATAAGGTTGCATTGAGTTTTCTGTCACTACACTGTCTGATGTTTTAATGTTAGGATCTTTGCCTATATTATGATCTTTGCCAATATTAGGATCTTTGTCTATATTAGGATCTTTGCCAATATTAGGATCTTTGCCTTTATTAGCGTCCTTGCCTATATTAGGATCTTTGCCTATATTAGGATCTTTGCCTATATTAACATCCTTGCCTGTATAAGGATCTCTGCCAATATTAGGATCTTTGCCTATATTAGGATCTTTGCCAATATTAGGATCTTTGCCTATATTAGCATCCTTGGCCATATTAGGATCTTTGCCTATATTAGGATCTTTGCCTATTCAAGTCTTTCGAACCTTGAGAAAATCGGAAATGATTGCATCGTCGGCTCCCTGTTCGTTAAGCATTATTGATTCTCCTGTCCGTGCACTGCCTGATATTAGGATCTCTGCCTATCCTAGTTTTCCCAATATTGAGAATGTCGGTGAGTGACTTGTGGTTGGCCCCCTGTTCGTTTGGCGATATTGAGTCTCCTCCTACTGCACTGCCTGAAGTCTCAATATGTGAATATTTGCTTTTCTTAGCTTTCCCAATTTTAAAAAAAGATAGCCATAGTGCCGTAGAACGCCATGCTTTCAGCCTAACTTGTCATGGTGACGTGATCAATCCCCACCATAAGGGGAGTTCCTTCCTCCTTTTTCTCCCTGTGAAAGTCTTAACATTTCTCCGTGGCTAAAACTTGGTTTTGCTTGCCTAAGAATACCTAAGAATACCTTCGCCTTTGTGTGTCTACTCCTGAGAATCTTTAAAATTTTTGCGCAATAGGTAGTACCTATTCCGAGATGCTTTGAGGAGCGAATAAAAACTCGTCCGTTCATCTCAAATGTGGAGACAAACCTCCCCGTGGTGTCATCTGGGGAGCCGCAAGTTCACCTAAAAAATGATAAAGAGATAGGTTGGGCTAGTAGCCCCTCACCCGCTAAACTTAAAAAAATTTCTTAAAAAAAAAAAACGAAAAAGACTAACAACGGCTTCCCCTTATGATGACGACCCCCGCAAACGTTTTAAAGACCATGGATTGTATATCAGCATCTGAAATGTCCGAACTTTTTATGGAAGGGATGACGGATGTATTGGAAAAGTCCAGGGCAAAAATTACTGCAACACAGGAAGTGTGCTGGCCTGGGGAAACCCACCACAACAATACCGAGAGGGGACGCCTCATATTTTAGCTGCCATAAAACGAGGCATGCATTTGGCTGTGGATGGTGGTTGGTCGGAGACTGAAATGCTTTGTCTCCAGGTTTACTTCGCTGGATGAGAGGCGAGCCACTATCCATAAACAATCCACATAAAGGCCAAATTCTTCAACATCAATTTTATTTGCAACCATGCCACGACGGAAGACAAGGAAGTCCAGGGCAGAAATTACTGCCACACAGGAAGTGTTATGGCCTGGGGAAACCCTCCACAACAATACCGGGAGGGGACGCCCTTTATTTTAGCTGCCACAAAACGAGGCATGAATTTGGCTGTGAATTGTGGTTGGTCGGAGACCGAAATTCTTTGTCTCCAGGTTTACTTCGCAGGATGAGAGGCGAGCCAAAATCCACATAAAGGCCAAATTCTTCAACATCAACCTTATTTGCAACCATGCCACGACGGAAGACAAGGACGAACAGATCGAGGATAGTTTCTTCTAGCTCCTAGAAAGAGAATATGGCCGCTGTCCCGCCCTTGATATTAAAATCGTTCGTTTTAATACGAAATGGACCCAACAGTAGCTAAATTTAGCCTATAGGAAGACAATTCCGATAATGGATTTAGTCTAACAGATTTCACTGCGACAAAGCACATGGAAGTAGGCAGCAATATGGCTGAACAGTTCAAAATTCACTTGTTCTGGGTACTGGGCCACAGAGATATCGCAGAGAATTGTAAAGCAGACGAGCTTGCGAGACTAGGAACTACTTTTCACATTCGAGGGATACTGGAATCTCTGGGTATGTCTCTAGCGACATGTAAACTAAGTTTTCGGGACCAGGCCCAAAGGGTATGGAATGATAGATGCTCACAAAGAGGGGGCTGTGAGCATTCCTAAACTATTTGGCCTAAACTAGACTTGAAGAGGTCTGCTGCTTTGCTGTCATTGGTTAGAACAGACGTAGTCTCAAGAAAGGCCAATCTCCCGATTGAAGATCTTTCAACCATAAATACCATATTTATAACCTGATGTTGCTGTTATTAAGTACAGTGTGATATGTTAAACTCCTACATATCCTTTCCGAATATGATGCAGATCGGATCATATTGGGATATAACTGTCATTAAGTTTCAATCTCCCGATTTACGGTACGGTACGGGGAACCCATATAAATCCCATTCATTACCCGAATTTTTTTGACAATTGGAATAGTGAATTGTGACGAGCTTAGTCCAGTTGGTACCAAATGGCGATATATTGGGTTGCCCAAAAAGTAATTGCGGATTTTTTAAAAGAAAGTAAATGCATTTTTAATAAAACTTATGAATGAACTTTACAGAGTCACAAGATGTGAAAAAATTTGTCAACGCCGACTATATGAAAAATCCGCAATTACTTTTTGGGCAACCCAATAGTTGCTGTATGTTCATAATGCCGAATTTTTCATTGGAAGTTGTTGTTGTAGCCACAATTGTTTGTGGAGAAAGTGATGCTCGTCAAGCTCCAAAGGTGAACAAGTCTATTCCGGTCCATAGCACCTATCGCCGTGGAACATTTTGGCCATTGGCTATTTAAAGGCGCAAATAACTCGCCTTGTCATAAAGAGTATGAAAGGCCCTCAGTATTTAATGAAGAGCCGTTGCCACTCGGCCTCCAACTGAGACTCTACACTCGATATCATTGATTGTCCGCGACTGCAGCTACCCCGTATACGAAGCATTAAACTATTCTCAAGCTGTGGAATTGCCCGGTAGCTCTTAGTTGAGTTTCTCGTGATGAAGATGAACATTACTTAAATCGGAGTTCAAAGTTCCACCTAGAGTGATGCTCATAGATGTTCCGTACCGGATTTTAACGGAATTTGGTTTATATATACTCGAGGTAGTATTTATCGGCCCGGCCAGACTTATTGCCTTTTTATTTGTTATACCACACTGTGATACAGGGTTTTATAGATTTGTGCATTTGTTTGCAACGCTAAGAAAGAGACGAGGTAGACCCATTGATAAGTATACCGATCGGCTTAGAATCACTTCATTCGCTATTCGATTAAGCTATGTCCGTCTGCCTGTCTGTACATGTATTCTTATAATCAGGGTACAGGTCGCATTTGTTGTCCGATTTTCAAACAATTTTGCATAAGGACGAACGCTATTGAGTTTGAAAAATAAATCGGTTTAGATTTAGATATAGCTCCCATATATATCTTTCATCCGTTATGCCCTTTAAAAGCTGTAGAAGCCAAAATTTTGGTCCGATCCTTACAAAAATTTGGCACAAAGTTTTTCTTTTGACGTCCTAATATGTGTGCAAAATTGATTGAAAATCGGTTCAAATTTAGATATAGCTCCCATATATATCTTTCATCCGATATGCCCTTTTAAAGCTGTAGGAGCCACAATTTTGGTCCGATCTTTACCAAATTTAAGATAATATGTTTCGTGTAACGTCTTAATACGTGTGCAAAATTTCATCTAAATCGGTTCAGATTCAGATATAGCTCCCATATATATAACTTTCATCCGATTTGATCTATTGAGGCTGTAGAAGGTACAATTTTGGTCCGATCTTTGCGCGAAGTGCTTTTTGTGACGTCCCAATATGTGTGCAAAATTTGATCAGAATCGGATCAGATTTATATATGGCTCCCATATATATCTTTCATCCGATATGCCCTTTTAAAGCTATAGTGGCCACAATTTTGGTCCCATCCTTACACAATTTTGAAGGTGACGTTCGCACTACATGCAAAAATGTCGTAAAAATCGTCAACCTTTAATCGTTTCGACTTTTAAGGCTGTAGTAGCTACAATTTTGGTCTGATATCTACATTGTTTTAATTGCCATCCCCAAACGTGTGCAAAATTTCATCAAAATCAAATCAGATTTAGATAAAACTCTCATATATACGCGTTTCGACTTTTCAGGCTGTAAAAGTCACAATTTTCGTACCATCGTAAGAAACTCGTAGAAGATTCAATTCGATATTTCAACAAGTTCGGCCGGGCCGAACTTTGTATACCCACCACCTCGGGTATATATGTAAACCACCTTTCATCAAAATTCGGTGAAAATTTCATACTTTATGTCCCAAAGCAGTTATACCAAAATATGTTCCGATTTGGACCAAATACTAATAAATATAGTAGCTATCTCTAAAAATACACCGATCTGAACCATATACGACACGGATGTCGAAAAGCCTAACATAAGTCCAAATCTGGACCGATCTGTGCGATATTTCTGAAGTATGTCAAGGGGCTTAACCTTACTCACTGTCCCAAATTTCGGCGAAATCGGACAATAAATGCGCCTTTTATGGGCCTGAAACCTTAAATCAAGAAATTGGTCTATATGGCAGCTATATCCAAATCTGAACCGATCAAGACCAAATTGACAAAAGATGTCGAAGGGCCTAAGGCAACTCACTATCTCAAATCTCAGCAAAATCGGATAATATATGTGGGTTTTATGGGCCTAAGACTCTAAATCGGAGGATCAGTCTATATGGCAGCTATATCCAAATCTAGACCGATCTGGGGCAAATTGACGGAGGATGTCGAAGGGCCTAACACAACTCACTGTCCCAAATTTCAGCAAAATCGGATAATAAATGTGGCTTTTATGGGCTTAAGACCCTAAATCGGAGGATCGGTCTATATGGCAGCTATATCCAAATCTGAACCGATCTGGGTCAAATTGACGAAAGATGTTAATGGGCCTAACATAATCCACTGTCCCGAATTTCATCAAAATCGGATAATAAATTTGGCTTTTGTGGGCCTAAGACCCCAAATCGGAGGATCAGTCTATATGGCAGCTATATCCAAATCTGGACCGATCTGGGCCAAATTGACGGAGAAAGTCGAAGAGCCTAACACAACTTATTGTCCCAAATTTCAGCAAAATCGGACAATAAATGTGGCTTTTATGGGCTTAAAACCTTAAATCGTCAGATCGGTCTATATGGGGGCTATATCAAGATTTAGTCCGATATAGCCCATCTTCAAACTTAACCTGCTTATGGACAAAAAAAAAAATCTGTGCAAAGTTTCAGCTCAATATGGTTTAAGGGGTCCCTCGAGTGTCCAGACTCGTGGCCTTGAAAAATGGATAACCGACTCTGGTTCTATTCTAAAAAACGTTTTAGTAGGTCCCGTATTGACATGGTCGGTTTATATGTCCAGTTTGAGGATAGGGCGACTCCAAAGCACGCTAACCCAAATTTGTTTGCAAATTCGTGTTTTTGGCTTACTATAGCTGACTAAACATAAATTCGTTTAAACCGCTTGAACCCTTCCCACCTTTACCACATTATTTGCAAATTTTGTAAGTTTTTATACCCTCCACCATAGGATGGGGGTATACTAATTTCGTCATTCTGATTGTAACTATTTGAAATATTCGTCTGAGAACCCATAAAGTATATATATTCTTGATCGTCATGAAATTTTATGTCGATCTAGCCATGTCCGTCCGTCCGTCTGTCTGTCGAAAGCACGTTAACTTCCGAAGGAGTAAAGCTAGCCGCTTGAAATTTTGCACAAATACTTCTTATTAGTGTAGGTCGGTTGGTATTGTAAATGGGCCATATCGGTCCATGTTTTGATATAGCTGCCATATAAACCGATCTTGGGTCTTGACTTCTTGAACCTCTAGAAGGCGCAAATCTTATCCGATTGGAATGAAATTTTGCACGACGTGTTTTCTTATGATATCCATAAGTTCCATAACCTGATATAGCTGCCATATAAACCGATCTGGGATCTTGACTTCTTGAGCCTCTAGAGCGCGTAATTCTTATCCGATTGGAATGAAATTTTACACGACGTGTTTTGTTATGATATCCAACAATTTTGCCAAGTATGGTTTAAATCGGTTCATGTTTTTATATAGCTGCCATATAACGCGATCGTGGGTCTTGACTTCTTGAGCCTCTAGAGTGCGCAATTCTTATCCGATTGGAATGAAATTTCGCACGACGTGTTTTGTTATGATATCCAACAACTGTGCCAAGTATGGTTAAAATCGGTCTATAACCTGATATAGCTGCCATATAAACTGATCTGGGATCTTGACTTCTTGAGCCTCTAGAGGTCGCAATTATTATCCGATTTGCCTGAAATTATTTACTACGGATCCTCTCATGACCATCAACATACGTGTTAATTATGATCTGAATCGGTTAATAGCCCGATACAGCTCCCATATAAATCGATCTCTCTATTTTACTTCTAGAGCCCCCAAAGGGCGCAATTCTTATTCGAATTGGCTGACATTTTACACAGGTCTCCAACATGTAATAATATAATAATAGCAGAGCAAATATTTTCTTATATCCTTTTTTGACTAAGAAGAGATGCCGGGAGAAGAACTCGGCAAATGCGATCCATGGTGGAGGGTATGTAAGATTCGGCCCGGCCGAAATTACCACGCTTTTACATGTTTATTAAAATTTTTTAGTATTTTCTATTCATAGAAATTTTATTCCTAGGAAATGGTGCTAAAATTCTATTCAAATTTCATTTCATTCCATACCACATTTTGATGTTTTTATTTCAGATTCTTACAAAGACTGTTTCAAAAACACAATTCATAAAAAACTGCAAAAGCTGCCAAAATAAATGCGTGAGAGGTAAGTTGAAATGACGAACTATTTAACTTCCACAGTTTTAGTATAGGACAGGTGTGCGTATGAGTTATATAAATGAGCATTAAGCAAATTGGGCATTAATCATTCGCATGGGTGTACAAGTAATGAAGAAGTCAGTAATTGCCGAATTCATACATAATTCGGACCCAGACAATTGGAGTCCTTGACATTTTTCATTGAACCAACTTATAAAACACTGTTCAAGCTATTCACGGTTTTGTTCGAAAACTCATCCATGTACCTGCATAAATAGTGGTACATGCCAGTACAGTCCATCAACTAAATATTCAATAAGCCCCAAGATTAGCATGAGGTATTAAACATGAACGATGTCAGCCATTATGCAGGCTGTGCAGCAACAAAACTGATGCATAATTTAAACGTGTTCTATTACGGTCTCTTTCAATCTCCCTGCATAGCTCTCCGAGCGAGAGTGTGTTAGTGTGTTGTGAAGTCCTTCAATGTTGTTTGCATAACATTTTGCAAAGATTTGCCATTTTCTCGTGTGCATGTGCAGTTGGCATAGTCGTTATGCTTGCCATCATTGTAATGACCTTCACGGCATACAAGACAAATGTTTACCAAACGGCTTTTCATTACAACTTTCATTTCTTTTGGCATTATTTGCCAACATCAGCGTCAGCATCAGCATCCGTTTTGCCTTCAGAGGCCGCGTTAGAGAGGCTTGCATAAGCAAAAGCGGCAAAAAGTTACCATCATATCATTTTAGTTGACATCGCCAAATAAAACTTATGACACCAGCGTAGTTTGGTCTACATGGTCACAATGTCTGATTTGGACATGCTTGACTTTGGCTTAGGCCCAGCCTGGGCTGTGGGTCCTCCAAGAACAAAAAGAATCTGACAACTCATTAAGAAAGAAAGTTAAACAAACAGCAAATGAATTTGTTTGACCTCCTTAGGTCATGTGCTTATGTTTGCAAATTGCAACGAGCAGTAACATGAATTAGAAATACTGGCAAAAAGAAAATAAATTTTTGAGTTTAAGGGCATACATAAGGCATGCAGCTGGGCAAAGCTGATTCACATGGCAAGCAGACTTCTCTTAGGCCATAGAGTGCTGTCTGATACAGGCTTTATGAAAATGTTAAGGGACCGTCCTTGCATGTACAACGAACTCGGACCACACCTTTTCGTAGAGGAGTGCAAAATCCCAGAGGTAATTAAGTCAAATCTGACCGTCGGAGCTATATCAGGTTATGAAGAGATTCCGACAATACCAGGCACGGACGTTGGAATTCGTAGCAAAATTCGACATAAACAATGTCAAATCAGATAAGAATAACCTTCCTCATAACTAAAACAAAAATGAGAAGCTGATTGAAAGTGGGTTCAAAACGAAGATGTTACTCCATAATTTAAGGACGCTTCTGATGTTTTTGACCAATTCTTGGAATGGTGGATCGGAAAATAGATGGACCGAAGAGAGGATAGAAAATATGAAGTGCTGAACAGAATCTGGAGAACGGTGAGAAGAAGGATCAAACATGAGTAACAGTGGTAATAAGGATATGCACAGAAGGAAAGAGAAAGCGAAGAATGAAGGCGGTGGGTAGGCGAAGGGAAGCAATGAGCGTAAAATGTAACGAGGAAGCGAGAAAAATGGTCATAGGGGAGGATGGAGCATAAGATGGCGGAAATGACGTTGAAACGAAGGAAGGAGGAAATAATGGAGTGGAGAATGGAGGGGTATAGAGGGGTGAGTGTAGGAAATATTGAAAGGAAGATGATTTGAAGTGGAAAGGACGAAGGGAGAGATAAAAAGAATGATGGAGGGAAGGACGATGGAATAGAGGAATGGATGGAGCGAAAGGTGATTGCAGGATAACTGAGGAAGGACGATAAGTATGACAAAGGGGTGGTGGAAGAAGAACTGAGAAATGGATCCAGGAAAGGGCGGAGAAAAGGGCGTAGGAATGAATAGAAAAATTGTAGTAAGTGTACAGGGGAAGGCGTGAAGGGGGATAGAAATAAGGGAGAACAGAGAGAAGCTTGAGTGGTTTTTTGGTGGAAAGGATGGTGTGAAAATGGAGTGAAGCTGGAGAGCCTGACGAGCTTTAAGAGGGCTATACAAGGGGAGGGACGATAGGTATGACGAATGCAATGGTGGAAGTAGAAACAGAGTAAAGTCTATTGGAAGCGCGGAGGGAAGACTGAAGGGATAAAACGAGGGAAGGACGAATGAGGACGGAGGTAAGAATGAAAGAGAGAAGATTGAGTGGTTTGTTGGTGGAAAGGATGGTGGGAAAAATGGAGGGAAGCTGGAGAGCCTGACGTGGCTTAAGAGGGCTGCACAAGGGGAGGGACGATATGTATAACGAAGGCAACGGTGGAAGCAGGAACAGAGTAAAGTATATTCGAAGCGCGGAGGGAAGACTGAAGGGATTTAACGAGGAAAGGACGAATGAGGACGGAGGGAAGAATGAAAGAGCGGAAGAATGATGGGACGGATGAAGGTAAGAATTTAGGAAACGACAGATGAAAGGTTGTATGGAAGAATGGATTGTGGGAAAAATGGTTCGGATGTACTGGGGGAAAAATGGAGCTAACCAAGTGGAGAAAGGGGTGAGGAATGGAGGGCGGTGTGAGGAAAGGAGGGCGGTGTGAGGAATGGAGTGCAGTGTGAGGAATGGAGGGCGGTGTGAGGATGGAGAATGCAGCGACGGACAGATGGAAGGACGGAGTGAAGCGCGGAGGGAAGAATGAAGGGATTTCACGAGGAAAGGACGAATGAGGACGGAGGGAAGAATGAAAGAGCGGAAGAATGATGGGACGGATGAAGGTAAGAATTTAGGAAACGACAGATGAAAGGTTGTATGGAAGAGTGGACTGTGGGAAGAATGGTTCGGATGTACTGCGGGAAAAATGGAGAGAACCAAGTGGAGAAAGGGGTGAGGAATGGAGGGCGGTGTGAGGAATGGAGGGCGGTGTGAGGAATGGGGGGCAGTGTGAGAAATGGAGGGCGGTGTGAGGATGGAGAATGCAGCGACGGACAGATGGAAGGACGGAGTGAAGGGCTAGAAAAGGAATATGATGGTTAGATGAGAGGAAAGACCAGAGGTACGACGAAGGGAATGGTGGAAGGAGGAACAGAGAAAAGTCTATTGGAGGGGCGTATATAAGAACGAAAGAATGTATGGTGGGAAAAACGAATGAAAGGACAGACAAAAAAATAAAAGACTGAATGGATAATGGGAAGCATACGGGAAGAATGGAGGCAAGATGAAGGGAAGAATGGATTTTGAGAAGGATTGCCGAAAGGATAGGAGAAAGGACGAAGTGAAGAATAGTGGATTGTGAGAAGGATTGATGGGATGGATTGCGGGAAGGATAGGGGGAAGAATGAAGTGAAGAATAGTGGAACGAAAGGAGTGGAAGGCGTAAAGGGTGTGTTCCAAGAACGTTGGGAAGGACGGAGGAAAGGATGCAATGGTAGACAAGGGATATGCAGGTTAGAAGAGGACGGTGGGTATGACCAATGGAATGGTTGAGGCTGGAATAGAAAAAAGACAATTGGATAAGCAGAGGATAGAACGAAAATGAAGTATGGATGGCAAGACGAATGCCAGTACTGAGCGAAGGATGAACGACTAGAAGAGAGGAAGAATTATGGGACGAATGGGAGCAAAAATGGTGAAAACGACTGGTGAAAGGATGGTGGGACGAATCAATTGTGGGAATGATGGTGGAAAGAATAGAGGAGAGGTGGGTGATGGTAAAGGATGGTGGATATAAAGGGGGGAGGGTGGTGGGAAGGATGGTCAATATATAATGGTGGAAAGGGCGGTGAGAGGACGAAGGACGGAGGGAGCGACAAAGGGAATGGTGGAAGGTGGAAATGAGAATAGACTATTGCATGGGCAGAGAAATAAATGAAGGGAAGTTCGGTGGGCAAGACGAATACCACTACGGAGGGGGGGATGAAAGATTGGACGATAGGAATAATGGTGGAACGAATAAAGGGAAAAATGGAGAAAACGACGGGTGAAAGGATGTTGGGAAGGATGGTGGAAGAAATCAATTGTGGGAAGGTTGGTGGAAGGTAAAGAGTGGAGTTAGTGGGAAGGTAAGTGGATATGATGGTAGGGAGGGCGGTGAGGGAGCGACAAAGGGAATGGTGGAAGGTGGATCAGAGAGGAGACTATTAGATGGGTAGAGAAAAAAATGAAGGGAAGTTCGGAGGGCAAGACGAATGCAAGTACGGAGAGAGGGATGAAAGATTGAACGAGAGGAATAATGGTGGAACGAATGAAGGGAAAAATGGAGAAAACGACGGGTGAAAGAATGTAGGGAAGGATGGTGGAAGAAATCAATTGTGGGAAGGATGGTGTAGAGTAAGGTGTGGAAGGCGATGAGAAGGAAAGTGGATACAATGGAGGGTAGGCTTTTGGGAAGGATGATGGACGTAATGGAGGGGAAGTGGTGAGAGGACAAAGGACGGAAGGAACGAATAAGGGGTAAGAAAAAACGATGAATAAGAACAGAGGGAATGATATATCAATGGATGGAGGAAAAAACGGAGAATGTAATGGAAGAAAAAATGTGGGGAAGGGCAGAGCGAGGAATGTTAGAAAGGATATAGAGAAGGATGGAAGGAAAGACGGGGAAGGATGCAGGGAAGACTGTTTAAAGAAAGGAAAGAATGAAAATTGGCCGGGGAGAGAATGAGAAATGTACCCATAATGATGGGAGGTTACAGAATGAAATCATTCATTGATATGTGAGAAGTTTGCCCCCCATTCCTTAATGCAATGTTCATCGCCAAATTTGCATTTGGTTAGAGGATGATGAGTCAAAGGAATAAAGTTGAATAGTGGGAGGACGGAGAAAGCATGAAAGAGAAAGGCAGGATGAACGTCAGGTTAGATAAGGTTTGTTTAAAAATAGTGTTGGGACTCTAATAAGACCCATGCCACTATGGACATACATATAAGCCAATTATCGGTTTTCAAATTCCCTTCTCGTTCACCATTCCATTTCCCTAGGTTGGTTCAAGTCCTATCCGTAGCTTAATGCCGGAGTCTGTTAGCTGCGTATGCCGCACATTGACGTAGGAAATGTTCCAACACCTGATCCTCTTCCCCACATGTCCTACACACGCTCTCACCTCGCGCTACTACTCTGCATAAGTGCAACCGTAGTCCTTTGCAGCACTGAAATCCCTACAGACCTCATTCTTACTTTCTCTCAGAATGACCCCATCTTCTCACGATTCGAATTCCTCTCGTCAACATATCGGACGTTTCATTCTTTCACAGTGCGGTGGTAGCCCACACCCTTAACTCGGACCATATCGCCCCCCAAAAGCTTCGCGTTCTCCAAGCTTTCTGATGACAGCCCTCTACTCCGTTATGGCTCGGCAACCAATCAAAGCGGACAGTGCCATTCTCACAACAAGGGTATATCTCTCACTCTCTAAAACTGTTAGTGACCTTACCATTCTGTTTGTCAAATGATCGACTTACTATTCATGAGGATATTCACACTCGACGTCCTTGTGTTAAGACCGTGTATCTCTCGGTAAATTGGTCCCCAAAATGGGTATCAATTTCGTGCTCTACTCCCCAATACTTCTCATTTGAGGCTCACATTGACCTGGTCGGTAAATATGTACGATTTAGGTGTGTTTTGGGAAGTGGGGTTGTCTCCCAAACACTTAGCCCTGAAAATAAATCAGCATAGTGCTCTACTCTCAAATAGCATTTATTTGAACCCCATATTGCCATTGGACTCAAAGTTTGATATCAAATTCGTTTTCTAATCTCAAATAACTTTCGTGTGAACCCCTTATTGCAAAAGTCAGCAAAAATGTCCGATTTGTGGAGAGCTCCACTCTCTTTATTTTGGGGTTGTAATGGCGATGTGAGATTCGGTTGTAATGCAGGCCACCGTAGCGCAGAGGTTAGCAAGTCCGCCTATGATGCTGAACGCCAGGGTTGGAATCTTGGCGAGACCATCAGAAAAACATTTTCAGAGGTGGTTTTCCCCTCCTAATGCTGGCAACATTTGTGAGCTACTATGCCATGTAAAACTTCTCTCCAAAGAGGTGTCGCACTACGGCACGCCATTTGGACTCGGCTATAAAAGGGAGGCCCCCTATCATTGACTTGAAACTTGAAGCGGACTGCATTCATTGATATGTGAGAAATTTGCCCTTGTTCCTTAGTGGAATGTTTATGGGCAAAATTTGCAATTTGCAATGGCGGTGGGACGTACCCTAGACAGTTTGTGTCGAAACAGATAACAGATTCGTGGTCTACTCCAAAACATCATCATTTGCGCCCCCTATTTGCATAGTCGCCAGTCATGTCAGGTTTGGGGGATGGGGCGGTCATTCAGTGACTTTCTCTGATAATATATATCAGCTTCGTATTCTACTCTAAAGTATCTCTTATTTGAGACCCATATTACAATGGTTAGCAAATACTTTCTAGTTGGGTGGTGTTATGGGGTGGGTTGGCCCCATAGAAACTTTTGCCCGAATATTGATATCACATTCGTGCTTAACTCCCAAAGACCTTTCATTTGAGCCCCATATCGTAAATTTGTGATCTTTGGGGGGTGTGTTTTTGGGGAGCGGGGGCCCCCAAAAGACTTGTTTCCACATTTGGATATTATATTCGTATTCTACACTCAAATACCTTCTATTTGAGCCCCCTATTGCGATGGTCCATATATGAGTCTTGTTCGGGGGTGTTTTTAGGGGGGGCGGCCTCCTAGAAACTTTATCCAAAATTTGCATATCAGATTCGTATTTTACTCGCAAATGCCTTTCATTTGAGTCCCATATTCCCATGGTCGATAAATATGTCCGATTTAGGGGTGTTTTGGGGGTTGGGGTGGTCCCCCAAACACTTGGTCCGACAATTGGATATCACATACGTTTTCTAATCTTAAATACCTTTCACTTGAGTTCCATATTGTCGTGATTGGTATATATATATATTTGGTAGGTTTTAGGGTGGGGCGCCCCCCTAGGTACCCCATCCGAAATTTGGATACCAAATTTTTGTTTGAAGAGAAAACAAAAAATTTCGCTTAAATCGCACCATCCATCTCCGAGATCTGGCGTTTAGGGCATGGGGGAGGGTCCACTCCCCCTTCAGATATGATCCGATTTGGCCCGTTCAAGAACTTAACCAGTGTGCATCAAAAAGACGTATCTGTGGCAAATTTCAGCTCAATATCTCAATTTTAGAAGGCTGTAGAGTGATTACAACAGACGGACGGACGGACAGACAGACGACAGACACACGGACATCGTTAAATCGTCTTAGATTTTTACGACGATCCGAAATATATATACTTTGTGGGGTCGGAAATTGATATTTCGATGTGTTGCAAACGGAATGACTAACTTAATATTCCCCCTATCCTACGGTGGTGGGTATAAAATAAACCCATACGACGATTCAGACATCGTTTAGAATTCATTCATAACTGTGCGAACAAAAATTCCTACAGACAAACATCGCAGGGGTAGTTCAGAAATCCTTTCGAACTGTCGTTGGGAATTCTTTCGAAACTGTCGGATCATTAATTCCCTCAGAATATCGAACAGAATTCGGAACGAACTCGGTAAGATCTTGTCGAAAGACTTCAGAAATTGTTCAGATTTGTCTGACATCAGACATTTGGTTCGCTGTAAATGCATACCGCCAATGTGTACGTCTGGGTATCGTTTTCATGCACAGCCTCGTGCAGGGCACTCTCCACCAACCTTCCCTTGGCATAGGCATGCTGTTTCTGGATGCCCTGCTGTTAATACTGGTATCCACAATACGTTCCATGGTTTTCTGACTTCCGAATGTATCCAAACGTAGTGGGTTTCAAGGATAGAATATTGTTTGGCCTATAGACCTCAGGTGTATCCTTCACGGAGCTGCAGAATTCAATTCGCCTTTTTCAGCTCGCCTTTGTATGCTCTGAGCTCAGGTGCAAAAAATATCTTTTACAATGAACTGTTTATTTGTTCCAGTATAGCCCCTATTTAAATTATTGCTCTGGAAAAATTTACAAACTCTGCGATCTATTTAAATTTTCAATATTCCTAAGGCAAAGCATTTCACTACACGTGTCCTACCACTCATTTTCTCCATTCTGCATATTCTCTATGTAAATTCTATTCAGTCAACTATACGGCCTTGAACGTGCCTCTAGTCCTGACCATAATAGCCACATATTAGAATAGGAAAATGGCAACCAGTCTGGACTATGGTCGATGCATAACAATGATCATTGTTTGTTTTGTAGCTACAACTAACACAAGGACATGGATAGGGATAAAATTACCAATATCCTGTGGAACAAGAGGCAAACCAAAAGAATAGCAAAATAATCAATAGTTACATGATACAGGCAATTGGATGTGCAGAGATATGGTGAAATATTAAGATGGACAATGAGAGAGACTGCATGTATGTATTGTACATAGGCAGGTAAATTAAGGTTTCCCAGCTTTCCTAGGTAATAATGAATATGGTTTTTAAATGTATTATAATTAATTGATAGCAATTTTATCTCAATTAATAGACTAAAATAAGCAATCATATTGGAGTCAAGCTATATGAAATTGCTTCAGAAGGCCAATGGAAGGAAGGGGGTATACTAATTTCGTCATTTTGTTTGTAACTACTAGAAATATTCATCTGAGACCCCATAGAGTATATATTGGGTTGCCCAAAAAGTAATTGCGGATTTTTCATATAGTCGGCGTTGAAAAATTTTTTCACAGCTTGTGACTCTGTAATTGCATTCTTTCTTCTGTCAGTTATCAGCTATTACTTTTAGCTTGCTTTAGAAAAAAAGTGTAAAAAAAGTATATTTGATTAAAGTTCATTCTAAGTTTTATTAAAAATGCATTTACTTTATTTTAAAAAATCCGCAATTACTTTTTGGGCAACCCAATATATTCTTGATCGTCATGTCATCTTAAGTCGATCTGGGCATGTGCGTCCGCCTGTCTGTACATCCGTCCGTCCGTCTGTCTGTCGAAAGCACGCTTACTTTCAAAGGAGTAAAGCTAGCCGCATGAAATTTTGCACAATTACTTTTTATTAGTGTACGTCGGTTGGGATTGTAAATGGGCCACATCGGTCCATGTTTTGATATAGCTGTCATATAAACCGATCTTGGATCTTGACTTCTTTGGCCTCTAGAGGGCGCAATTCTTATCCGATTTGGCTCAAATTGTGCATGAGGTGTTTTGTTGTGATTCACAACAAGTGTCTTAAGTGTAGTGTAAATCGATTCATAACCTGTTATATTGGGTTGCCCAAAAAGTAATTGCGGATTTTTTAAAAGAAATTGAATGCATTTTTAATAAAACTTAGAATGAACTTTAATCAAATATACTTTTTTTACACTTTTTTCTAAAGCAAGCTAAAAGTAACAGCTGATAACTGACAGAAGAAAGAATGCAATTACAGAGTCACAAGCCGTTGAAATATTTATCAACGCCGACTATATGAAAAATCCGCAATTACTTTTTGGGCAACCCTGCTGTCGTATAAACCGAACTGGGGTCTTGACTTCTTCAGCCTCTAGAGGGGGCAATTTCTATCCGATTTGGCTGAAATTTTGCACGTTGTGTTTTTTATGACTTCCAACAACTATGCTAAGTATATTTCAAATCGGTTTATAACCTGATACAGCTGTCATATAAACGGATCTAGGATCTTGACTTCTTTGGCCTCCAGAGGGCGCAATTCTTATCCGATTTGGCTCAAATTGTGCATGAGGTGTTTTGTTATGATTTACAAGAAGTGCCTTAAGTGTGATATAAATCGGTTCATAACCTGGTATAGCTGCCATATAAACCGAACTGGGGATTTGATATCTTTAGCCTCTAGGGGGCGCTATTTCTATGCGAATTGGCTGAAATTTTGCACGAAGTGTTTTGTTATGACTTTCAACAACTGTGCTAAGTATAGTTTAAATAGGTCTATAACCTGATATAGCTGCCATATAAACCGATCTTGGGTCTTGACTTCTTTGGCCTCCAGAGGGCGCAATTCTTATCCGATTTGGCTCAAATTGTGCATGAGGTGTTTTGTTATGATTTACAACAAGTGTCTTAAGAGTGGTATAAATCGGTTATAACCTGGTATAGCTGTCATATAAACCGAACTGGGGACTTGAGTTCTTTAGCCTCTAGAGGGCGCAATTTTTATACGCTTTGGCTGAAATTTTGCACGAGGTGTTTTGTTATGACTTCCAACAATTATGCTAAGTATAGTTCAAATCGGTCTATAACCTGGTATAGCTGTCATATAAACCGAACTGGGGTCTTGACTTCTTGAGCCTCTAGAGGGCGCAATTTCTATCCGATTTGGCTGAAATTTTGCACGAAGTGTTATGCTACGACTTCCAAAAATTGTGCTAAGTGTAGTTCAAATCGGTCCATAACCTGACATAGCTGTCATATAAACCGATCTAGGGGCTTCTGGGGAATTCTTAAGCCTCTAGAGGGCGCAATTTCTATCCGATTTGGCCGAAATTTTGCATGACGTATTTCATTACGACTTTCAACAACTATCTCAAATAAGTTTCAAATCGGTTCATAACCTGATATAGCTGCCATATAAACCGATCGTGAACCTTGACGTCTTAAGCCACTAGAGGGCGCAATTCTTATCTGATTTGGCTGAAATTTTGCAAGAAGTGTTTTGTTATGACTTCCAACAACTGTGTCAAATGTGGTTTTAATGGTTCATAACCTTTTATAGCTGCCATATAAGCCGATCTGGGTTCTTGTCTTCTTTAGCCTCTAGAGGTCGCAATTAAAATCCGATTTGTTTGAAATTTTGTACAACGATTTCTCTCATGACCTTCAATATATGTGTCAATTATGGTCTGAATCGGTCTATAGCCTGATATAGCTCCCATATAAACCGATCTTCCTATTTAACTTCTTGAGCCTCTAGAGGGCGCAATTTTTATTCGAATTGCCTGAAATTGTACACAACGACTTCTACTACGGTCTCCAATATTCAGTCAAACTATGGTCTGAATCGGACGATATGTCTCCAATATCATAGCAATTCTTTTCTTTTATCCTAAGTTTGATAAAAAGAGATACCGGGAAAAGAACTCGACAAATGCGATCCATGGTGGAGGGTATATAAGATTCGACCCGGCCGAACTTCGCACGCTTTTGTTATCCCTCAATGAACCCTTATTGGCAAAGACATCAACAGATTTAGTATAACTTTTCTTTTTTGTTTTTCTACATAATCTCCATTCCATTTGAAAGATACTACAAATAAATGTCCATAACATCGACATGGTTGGCCTGATTTCACTGCATCTCATTTTCATCATGCCCCAAACATAAACAACCATTTTTGTGGTTTTGACATTAACGTGTTTTGGTTTTGCATTTTTAAAACATTTCCACCGTTTCAGTTCTTGCTGCTGTTGCAAATGTTTTGTATTTGTCATTGAGAAAACCAATTTTGTGATATGATCGCTGCGTTTGTAATTGCCCAGCCATAGTTGGTCATTTTAAATTGTTCACATTAATCCTGAGGTTTTCAATTTCATTGGCATCAGACATTAGAGTTAAGAGGCATAGAGGATTTGAAAAAAAAATAACCAATCTAAATACATTTGTGTTGTTCGCAGTATGGTCCGGAGCGAAAAAAAAACCAAAAATGCTGGGTATTTAGCAGATTTCATAGTTGAATTGAAAATATGGGTTAACCACATATTTTGCAAAAATGTTTGATATGAAACGTTTAGTTTTATGGTTAACACAGACAAGAACAAAATAGGAATAGTTAAAAAATAATTTAAATGCCAAAATCTGAATATGAATAAAAATTTAAAGGTTAGTTGCGGGAAAATTTTGGCTTGATGTGAAATAAAGACAGAATACAAGAGGATCATCACAAGAGAGTAGCTGACATAAAGTTTTAGGCGGCCATCACAATTTATCGTGGGCGAAGTTACGAATGTCATCCGTGACGCCAAATCATCCTAGGCGTTGTGCTCTGACGGAATCTCTGCACTGATGCTGAAGAATCTGGTTTCGCCTGGTGTTGAGTACCTTACTACTATCCTCAACCTGTCTTTGAACACTCTTAGAGTTCCCGATGGCAGGAAAATGGGTTAGAGTTATCCCGCTACTGAAGCCTGAAAAAGACCCGAGTTTGGAAGAGTAGTACAGACCGATCTCCCTTCTCTCACCAGTAGTAAAGACGCTTGAGGCATTACTCCTCCCGAGCCTCGTAGGAAAATTTCCATTCGCCGAGCATCAACATGGATTCCGAGGACTGCATAGCACAACAACTGCCTTGCATGCCATCACTGCACACATTTGCCATGGCTTCAATCAGCCCAGGCCATGTGATAGGACGGTCCTAATGACACTGGATCTATCGAGGGCATTCGACATGGTCAGCCATGCCAATCTATTTGAGGACATCACCACCAAGTCCCTCCAGCCAGGCCTGAAACGCTGGGTCGCGAATTATCTGTGTGGTCGCCAGTCAATTATGGCATTTAAGGATAAGAAGTCAAGGCACCATAGAGTGAAACAGGGAGTTCCTCGAGGCGGGTGATATCTCCGCCACTGTTAAACTTCTACCTATCCTCCATTTCACTCCCACCATAGAGAGAGAGAGAGAGAGAGAGAGATGGTATCATATGCGGACGATTGTACGATCATGGCAACAGGTCCCCCACCCATTTGAAATCTGCGATAGTTTGCACGTCTACCTCAACGAACTTGCCTCATATTTCGCTGCAAATATTCTGAAGATATCTGCCACCAAATCTTCAGCCATATTGTTTACCACAAATACGCGTGAGGTAAAAGCCAAGTTGACTGTGATGGTCGATGGAGAAATGATTCCGACCATCAAATGTCCCAAAATACTTGGCGTCACATTTGACAGCTCTTACTCATTCTCCCCACATGCCACAGCAATCTGCGATAAGGTCAAAAGTAGAAAAAAGGTCCACAAGTCACTTGCCGGCGGCACTTGGGGTGCAGACAAAGAAACCTTGTTGACCACGGACCACGCAATTGGCCGATCTATTGTAGGTTATGCAGCGCCAGCTCTGTGACACGTAGTGGAATAATATTCAGATCTGTCAGAATGCCGCCCTCCGAACTGCTACGGGCTGTCTCCTCAGTTTTCAAATGAACCACCCCCATCAGGAGACAAAGATCCCACCAGTACGAAGACATAACCACATGCCGTCTAAGCAATACCTTTTGGGCTGTTATCGCAGAGACCATCCAAATCATCATCTTGTGGATAGGTAATTTTGTGGATTGCATGGATTTTGCCCATGAACATTCCACTAAGGAACAGGGGCAAACTTCTCACATATCAATGAGTGTAGTCCGATTCAAGTTTTAAGCTCAATGATAAGGGGCCTCCTTTTTATAGCTGAGTCCGAACTGCGTGCCGCAGAGAGAAACCTCTTTTGAGAGAAGTTTTATATGGAGAGGAAAACCACCGCTGAAAAAATTTTCAGCGGTGGTTTTCCATGGGCAAATTTTGCCCATGAACATTCCACTAAGGAACAGGGCCAAACTTCTCACATATCAATGAGTGCAGTCCGATTCAAGTTTTAAGCTCAATGATAAGGGGCCTCCTTTTTATAGCTGAGTCCGAACTGCGTGCCGCAGAGAGAAACCTCTTTTGAGAGAAGTTTTACATGGAGAGGAAAACCACCGCAGACAATTTTTTCGGATGGTCTCGCCAGGATTCGAACCCAGTCGTTCAACATCATAGGCGTACATGCTAACCTCTGCGATACAGTGGCCACCACCTTAAGGTTGATCTATATTATCTAGAGCGTGAGGTTCAGCGCTCTAGAGAGCCTGTAGATCAAGCGGTATATCAAGCGGGTCTAGACAACATTCATGCAGACACGGTAGCAGATGCGGAAAATAGCTACCGGGTGAATGTCGTCCTTGGAGAACTACCGCTTCCAGTTG